>NW_027271042.1:0-65000 GCF_040938485.1 Diadema antillarum | reverse complement strand
GAATGTTGAAAGTTGCAGCAACCACAAATATCACTTTTTTTTTTTTTTTTCCCTCACTGGGATATTTATTATTCTCTTTCATCTATACACATATTACAACATATTTCAAATAACATCATGCTTTTTTTTCGAATTCAATACAATATACATCAAGAAAAAAGGTGTCTAAAAAGACACCATTTTTTCTGAAACACTTGCAACTTATGATTATTTCTTGCGATAAATTTCTCTCTATCATAATATTCCCTTATACTATATTTACATAAATCAAAACGAGGTATTATTTTTCTTATTTTACAAACATAAATTTCATATCTCACAAGCATGGTAATACAATTCAATGCCGAATTGTTAATACCCCCAAAACCAAATAATTTATTTTCCGTCGTAAATGTTATTTCTAACCCCGTGTTAATATTAATCCATTCTCTTACTTCAACCCACAATCTATCAACATATTGACACTCACTAAAAAAATGTATTAAAGTCTCAACATTCACATTACAGAATGAACATTCACTTCTTTCAACCAATCCAATTCTATTCAACATCTTATTTGTATATAAAATTCTATGAACTATTTTAAACTGAAACCATCGTAAACTAACATCTTCCGTGCTCTTAAACGGGGCCAACGAAAAAGATTGCCATTTCTTTTCTTCAAGTTGTATCAATTGTCGCCATCTTAAAAATCCTTTACATTGATATACATTATTTCTATTCTTTAAAAAAACAGCATAAATATGTGAACATCCTTTAGAATGTTTTATAACCAATTGTAAAATATCAGGTATAATTGGTTGACAAAACTTTTCCATATTATTCATACTTCTATCACAACCTGCTTTTTTAACCGCATGACATATTCCAAAATAATCTAAAAAATTAACGTCAACATCATATTTCCTCTTAAAGGCAGTAAATGATAATACATTTCCTTCTTCATCTAACAAATCATTAACAAAACGAATTCCTTTTTGATACCACTTTCGTTTAAAAACCGACGCATTTCCTATAGTAATCTTATTATTTTTCCACAAAGGTTGACACTGAAAATTATTACAATAAACCGAAAGTAATTCGCCGTAAGCTGCGAATACTTCTTTCCAAAAGGGATTACACGTATGTGAGGCTTGTTCAAAGAAAAAAGCATTTCCGAGACTCATGTCTAATTGATGGGTACGGGGTAAAAATATACTCAATAATTTTTCTGACCATTTATCCGTTGTAAATAACAATCGCCTAATCCATGATATTTTCAGTGCTGTAACCTGTGTGTAAATATTTATCATTTTCACTCCACCTTGTGCGTATGTCTGAGACATTTGAATTCTGTTTATTTTATCCGGCTTCCTTTCCCATATAAAACTATAAAACATATCATTTATCTCATTCAAAAAATTACCTTTAGGACTTGGCAAAGACAAAAACAAATAATTCAATTTTGATAACAACAATGACTTAATAACTACAATTCTACCAAACACTGTTAAAGAGCGTTTACGCCAAGAGTTCATTTGTTTCCTAATCACTTTGTTTAAATTTAGACGAGTTCTGTAATCAAACGGGAGATATTACATTTAGAATTTTGAAGACCGATTACGAGAACTGAAGAGGTTAAACGGGGTAGAACCGAGGTGACGATGTGCAATATTCCTTTGGGTCGACTCGCCTTCTAGGTTCTACTTCCGGACGTGACGTGCTGGAGAAGGAGCAGCATGCGCAGTTCTCTGAAAGGTCAATGATTATTATTGAGTAGTCCTCTATGAGGACGTGCATCTCGGAAGACATTTATTATCAAACAATAACAAGGATGACGTAGGTGTTGCACATCACTGCCTCTAAGTTTATAGCATATACACGTATAGGAATGAATTTTTACAATTGTATAACATCCAGCATGGGTATAGGTATCGTATTTAGAAAAGATGCTAATTCTCCGATGATAACATAGACATCGCAACTTATTGCTATTGAAAAGTACGTTTCAAGAAACTATAATTTACGTGCTCTGGCTCTTTCTCCACAGACGAGGAAAATAGATAAATTAAATAAAACATTCACACACACGCACATACTAAACAACAACAACAACAACAACAACAACAACAACAAGGCGATATAAGGATCTATAACGATGTTAAGCTTTGCTTATTTGGCAAGTTCCTTCTACATTCATCACAACTAAGCGCTACCTCAATTTGCCTGGATTCCGCGAATATCAAAATATTTGTTTGCCTTGTGTGTATGTGTGTGTGTGTGTGTGTGTGTGTGTGTGTAGAGAGAGAGAGGAGGGAGAGATATACGTGTATACGCCGATCGGTTTGTTTGACGGTTGTTTCATGTACGTTCTCGTATCTAATTCATTGTACCGTCCTGTTTGTGGAAATGAATATCGTTACTTTGTTATGATTTTGTATGTGGATATGGAAAATAAACCTAATGAAATGACACGAAAAATGCACGGGTTTCCTTTCTCCTTTAAAGTACAGTGTAATTCTGTGAACAACAAACTGTGTATATAGTGCATGATAAAGATGTCCAAGGAAGACTGCATGGTGGACTGTACCTCAACAAATTGAAAAAGAAAAGAAGAGAAAAGAAAAAAAAAACTATGCTACGCGCTATATACACGCGCTCCTTCAAAATTATCATCGACAGAAAATAAATTCGAACTCTTATAGAGCACAAACACGTGGCATATGTGACAAGTAAAACATTCATTCCACATCGCACGGACAGAAAATGGCGACCTTCAATCGGTATAATAGTATTTACCAACTGGACATTATTCTTCAGTTCCTTTACTAGTTTATTCACCATAGTGATACCTTGTATACAACGCACCCAGGTGAAACGTCACAAGGGAGTGAGGGAAATTAATCAATGATCTGCTTAACTCTTTAAATTCTTAAAATCTTTAAGTAGCGGTCATTAAGGAACTTTGAGATATTGTATTTGTCTTTTACTAGATTATTCGCTTTCTCGCAACTATATACAAATATAGGCAAAACGTATACATGAAAATTCCATTTGAAAATTCAGTCAATGTGGCCTATAAACCGAATCAAAAGGAGCGGAGAAAATCCTTCGACTTTTGTGAATTTCGACCTACGCAATAGAATCAACACTATCATGTTCATATCCACCCTAAAATTTTTCTTCGACTTAGCCAATTATTCGACTTGCGCGAGGTCGACCTAGGCGAGGTTGACTGTTGAAGTACGGTGTAGTGGTAATGGGGATTAGTGTTCGGTGTAGTGGTAGTGGTGTTCACAAAAGTTTTACCTGAAATCAGTAGCGCGGTGCAGTGATGTTGCTTGTTGTGTTGTGTAAACTGGTCAGACGATGTGACAAACAAAGATACACAGAGGTGAATAAAACAGTCAACCATCGGGTGCGAGTATTTGTATGTGTGTTTGATTATGTGTTTGTTTGTGCGTGTGTGTTTGCCTGTGTACCTTGACCGAGTGGGCCAAAACATTTTTCACTGTACGCCTATCAAATTCACAATATTTCACAACTGTATAAGCATCTCCTCCTTTTTTTCTTTATTTACTTTTTTTTTGCAAATCAACATAATTAAACCACAAACCGCATTTTACCGCACATCTTTTCAGAGACATGGTCCCTAAAATCTATGTTTCACTGTCAGTCCTTGATATAAGATTATGAAATATCTGTTATTGCATACACCTGTTTTTGCTAGGGGCACTCCTTCCAATAATGGGACCCACTGAAGCACAGAGCCTTTTCATTTTCTGATATTGATCGTTCATTCTTGGCTCGGCAATCTGCAACAAGAGGTGAGTGACATTGCAGTCTTGACATACTCCTTTCTAAATCCCTTCTTCGTGCAGATAAAGATGACGGTATTTATCGCGCCATTTATGCAGACAAATAACATCATGGCACTGCTGACCCGGTAAGGAAGGGGATGACCAACGTAGACGAAGACTAGCGGGACAAAGATGAAAGATGACGTCATAATGTTTGTGAAAATGACGACGAGAAGTGTAACGACTCCTTTAAGGTTTGTACGACGCGGATTCGGCAACGGCTGTGCCTCGATTCGCCTTTCATCCGTTGGTTCGACATGCGGAAATGCGAGACGATCACGCCTCGCTTGTCGATATGCGATCACGGTAACATGAATGTTGCAAGCAACAGCGAATGGAACCGGTACGTAGCTTGGGATGCTTATAGCCAAAGTGTGCACGTACGTGGATGTAGTTTCAGACACCTGGGGATTGCCGCAGAATATTTCATAGACATTCCTCATTCCGAAAGTGTTTGCTGCGGTGAGGGCCGAAAGAATCATGTTCAGGAAAATCACGATCGAGATTCCGACTTGGACACGGAAAGGCGTCAGTACGGAGGCATGACGGAGTGGCCAAACGATCGCGATATATCGTTCGAAACTAATCAGGCACACGATCGCAAGTGACACACACATCGAAAAAGTCGCCACTATGGACATCGCTATGCAGGCGAGGAAGGGGAAGCTTCCTTCGTCGAAGAAAATGATCAGCTCGAGGGTGCATGCCAGCAAACTGGAGACCATATCGACCACAGACAGCACTTGATAAAGCAGCTTCTGCATCCCTTCAAAGACGCCATTTTGTCGGTAGATGACACAGATCGCCAGAGGACACACGATAGCAGTCACGAGGATGCTTGCCGCGTAGAACACACTGCGTAACGCAGACATGATTATGTGACGGATTAAGGCTATAATGTCACGCATACAAGATCTTTATATTCAAGTGAACTCGAGGTCTGCAGGTATAACACGACTAGTTTCGTAGCTTTAGAACATGTAGGTAGAAAAGATAAGCTACACCTATACCAACAGCTTTTAGCCCGACTCCACTCGTGCATGAAGTATTCATCACACCCTTCTATGCATCACTATGGCGCATTATCATACAGAAAGTGCCATTGCTGATCAATCTCAAGCAGAAAACGAGCAGACACTGACATTGATTTTGAATGCCAAAAATAATAATACCCAACAACAATAAAAAATGAGAAAAAGATCGAAAGGAACATCAATGTATTCCACGAGGACGTCGCTAACAGTAACGAGAAGGGTAATTGCGCTTCTCAGAAATATTGAAATGTGATAGCTCCGATCCATTAAATCTAAAAACATTTTGCGGAAACCCTTCAGTCAAGAACAAGATAAGACTTCCCTCCTCCTCAAACTGAAATACAGAAAGAAAAAGTTAAACCATCGCTTTTAAAAACGGCAAAGGAAAACAGAGGACGTGTGTTTAAGCATAGACCGTTTTTTTTATTTCCCGTGTGGAAGCAACAATCATCTTTTGATTGACAATTCAGACATTTCATTCTGTCAAAGCCAGAATTCAACAAAAGACATCTCCACGTTTGGCCAGGATCTCATTAACTCTGTTCAGCTTAATGATGTCTTTGAGTGACGTTGAACGCAGATCACAAAGTTTTGCATTCGGATACTAGTAAGCGAAATTGAGGAGAGAAAAATTAACGGTATATTTGCAGACATATTGGGAATCCATTCTGCAGGGGGTACAGCGCTCGTTCCGCTGCTTCAGAAAAGAAGAGACCATGATTATAAACGAGCAATATGGTCATGTAACACCTATGATATCCTAGCAGCAGAGTAATTAGAATGTTATTACCATTTTGATTGCCAGGCAGCAATATAACATGAGGTTTAATTATAGATATCAAATACCTGGTTCACGTGACCTTGATATTCTTATTGATCTCATCTATGCTTTTGTACGTAATGACCCCAGTATACTTAAAAAACCCCACAGGTTTCCCATTGCGTGTTTGAACTTCCTCTTTCGTGGAAAATGCCTGGAAGTTATGCCAGTGATAACCCAATGGGAAGAAAAAACGCACAGTGACCACTCACGACTCACGAGGGTAATATCAATTCAATTCATTTATTCCACATTATGCACATGCTAAATAGTTACGTTCAGACGGTGATAATTACAAGCAATCACTTCGGGGATAAGCTCTATGGGGCGCCAAGTGTCGCACGATCGATTTCGTAACGAAATTAACCGTGCCACACTTGGCGCCCCATAGAGCTTATCCTCGAGGTTAAGGATTACCATCTGGATGTAACTATTGTTCGTTCATTGTTGTTGCTAAGCACCAAGAGAATATGTGTGAGGACCGAGGACAAAGCCCATATCAATAGATCAATTTAGAGATGAAAACCAATGAAAGATTTCCCGAAATGAAATGCTGGCATCAAAAGCTTCACGCAAAAGGCGAAAAAGTACCATCTGAACAATGTGCTATAACATTATTTTACGTGGTTGTTTCTGCGATTTCGTCATCATTCACAGGAAAAGAAAGGAGAAGAAAATACAATTATTACAGTTGTTTCGACATCTACATACATTATTATTCATGAAAGTATTGAGGCGATATGGTTAACGTGTAGGATATCGACTCACATGAAAAATATGATTGTCCCCTATAAGGTTGTGCGTGCCTTGCAGCCTGAGCTCCGGGGCCCGAGTCATACAGCTCTCAAATTACACTGTTACATCTGCAAGTTATTCATTTCTCATTTTTCATGTCTCCACAAACTTTGTCATATATAGTTTGATATTTCAACGCTGCAAAGGTTCAAGCGACACAAGTATATATACAGCAAGGTTACATTAAGGACATTAACATTTTTCCCTCTCTCTTGTCTGTACAAGTCCTGTCGAAACTACCTCAGCGGCCACCTGTTTATAGTGGCAAGCCTGCCTATAACGGCCACTCTTCATCCTCCGTAGGTGGTCGCTTTAGACAGTTGACTGTATTCGGCCGTTGATTTATACGTGAAGTAATGCCCTAAAACCAGATGTTGCTGAAACTATTGTTTTTACGAAAGCTGTTCTGAATGCGCCGTTCGTGCAAATGAAGATGACAGAGTTGACAACACCGTTAAGTGAGATGGACAGCAGCACAGTGCTGCTGATAAATGGAGGGAAACGCGACTCTGCGTAGTACAAAAGCAGAGGGATAAACAGGTAAAATGACGTCAGTACGTTGGTACAGGTGACGAGGAGCATCGTAGCTACGCCCTTGAGGTTTGACCGGGAACGAGCGGGAAACGGCCTCGCCTCGCTGGGTTGATCATCAGTTGTCGTCCGTGCACCAGGAGGAAATACGAGTCGATCACGCCTCGCTTGGCGATATGCGATGACCATGACGTGAATGTTACAGAAGACGGCAACGGGAACTGGGATGTAGGCGACGATAAGCACCACCAGTGTGTAGAACGGCAAGGCTGAAGATACATCTTGGCAGAAGGCTGTATAAGTGATTCTCAGGTGCAAAACGTCGAATGACGCACCGATTGCGAGGAACGCATCGAAGCACAGCAATAGCAGAATCCCCGCTTTGGCCCGAAACGGCGTCACGATCTTGGCGTGGTGGAGCGGCCAGACGATTGCGATGTACCGATCCAAACTCATCATGCATAAGACCGTCATCGCCGAATAGGCAAGAAGCACAGTCGTCATGCTAAGAGTAAGACAGCCAACTGCTGATAATCCCCCATCAGTATAAAGAACACAGAGATCGAGAATGCATCCTAGAACACTACTAGTCACATCAAGTAACACGAATGCTTGATAAAGCAACTTCTGCGCTCCTTCGAAAACACCGTCTTTGCAGCTGATGACGTAGATTGTTATGGGACACACCAAAAATGTTACAAGAAGGACATAGAGAGAAAGCGCACCTCGAAAAATGTCCCAGATCATTTTGCTGCTTCACATCGAGACCAATACTAGCGAAAGATATCTTTTTGTGCCTTGATTGTAGGGGACATTGCATGCATATACTGATGAAGCTTGTTCGTGCAGATCAAGTCCTACGTACGAAAGACTACTGAAATGCAAGAACAAAAGAAAAAAAAAATTCCTCTCCTCTAACTCTGAATCGTGATGACGCATGAGATACAAGGCACAGATACAGCACACTAGTACAAGTGATCAACGTAAGTCCATTCTGGAGTATAGTATAGTAGTGCCCTGAAAATTTCAATACGCTCAGAGTAATCTCACCCCTTTAACAAATGTAGTACATCTGTATCTCCCTATAGTTATTGTCACCTTTAAATAAAGGCCTTGTATTGTTGCTTAGGCAACATCGCAGACGAACGCGCGAAAGACTGATGCCACTTGCCACAACCATGCAGACGCCATAATATCATACAACATGTTGCACGTCCACCGTTTTCATTTTATACCCTGCCTCGCCGCCAGTTCTTTACCGTGACAGGCTAGTTTTGAATAAGTCACAAGGAGTGAAATATAAACCTATAAGCCACTGGGCTTGACCAAAAAGGTTGGATAAGTGTAGCCTACGACGATCTGGTTTTATCAATTCCTTGAATCCCGCTATAGGCAATCCTTTAAGCATTGATATGGTCGACATCATAATTGTGTCGAGATGGCAAGAGAGCGACGATTAAATGATATGATGGACAGGTTGATAATTGGATGTCAAGTCCAGCTAATGAAATGACAAGATCTTCAAACCCGCCTGTTGCCATGGAAATGCAAACGACGCATTCTATCTGCATCTGTGACATTAATCATTTGAATGACCATTATGAATGAAGCTGGACTTCTCCTATCTCGACTCATGAAGAAATCTATCAAAATGCAGCCTATCCACATAAAAAAAAAATGTGACAGCACTTATCATAATCTGCATCGTTACATGACCGATGATTGCTAATTTTGTTTGCTGCGGGCACACAGAACGAAGAATGTTATCACTACAATAATACCGTGTGGGTGGATATTAGGAATCATCTTCTCTGGCATTATGAAGTATAAAATATGTGACTGACTGATTCTTGTCTGAGAACAAAAATGAATTATCGAATTCAAACTAATGAGGAGGAGGGGAGGATCGGAGGAGGATCAGGAAAAAAAGAAAGAAAGTTGAGTTACCCAAACCAACTGAGGGACAAACACAGACAGACAGACAGACAGACAGACAGACAGACGGACAGACAGACAGACACACACACACACACACACACACACATAAACACACACATATGAGCTGACACACACAACTATACTCATCGACTTAAAAGGGATGCTATCGATTGGTCGAGGTGAGGATTCGGCCTTTAACTTTTGGCGAGATTTTGCGGAGGAGAGGAAAAAAGAAAGGTTTTTATATACCTTAAAGGACGTGTTCACCTTTGTTACATGTGGATTGAGTGAATGCAGCAATATGAGGAGAACAAATCAGTGAAGGTTTGATAAAAATTTGGACAATCTGTTCAAAAGATGTGAATATTGTTGAAGTTTCAGTGCGCCATAATAGCTCGACGAGAAGACAACTGCAGTTTTTGATGTCACGTGCCTAGTAAGACATCCTTTTATTTCAAAAATCGCACATTCCCTGGACTTGTTACTGACGTATGTTACGAGTTATATCATTCCCCCTCCTTCTGCATGAAAGAGGCAAATCAAGTGCTCTTTTATAAGGCGAGAAAAGTGAAAATATATTCAATTTCCTTTATATTGTTTTTATATCGTTCTACTATGTGAAATCACAAACTGTACACATCTTGAGAGACTGAGTAATCTCTCAAGATGGTGATACTGATAGAAACGTCAAAAATCCATAACTTCGGATTGTCCTATTTTCATCAAACTTTCACTGATGTGTTCTACTGCTGCATTCCGAATGAATCCCCATGTAAAGTGAACTTGTCCTTTCAAGTTCTTGACTAAAAGAATCATGCATAGATCTACATCAAGTAACAAAAAAAAAAAAATGCGGGATCACAGACGGGCGCTTCTACGTTCTTGGTCAAAGGAAAAGAAATGCATTAATGAGAACACTAAAATCAATAGGCCCTAATAATTCTAGGGAGGTGGAACGAGACCAACTCCCTGATAATTCCGAGGAACAATAAGTTACAATAATTAGAGTGCACTAAAATGGAAAAGAGATTATTAGCTAGTGGGAAGTGACTTAGCCGACATCTGGGTCTGACATAATGCCCAATGTCTGCTATTTTAAACAACCGTCACTGACGAAGATGTCACTTCTTTGACATTTTGATTTCTTGTCCATTATTATGAAAAAGCAAGCGGTCAACTTCATCCGCCTTCGGAGCCGGGTGTGATCACATAATCACAAAGCCATATTTGCTATAGGCCCTACGTATTATTACAGCGCGGTGCATGAAGACACGTTTCTTTGTCACAATGTATTAAATGGAATATTAAACTACCTACATAAAGTAGTCCTACTGTGAAATTCAACAAGTGATTTGAGGAAGTATCCTCCGATAATATCAAAGTTAATGCTATATTTCACGCCAAACAAAATCTAAGTAGGCCTATATGCAACTTTTGATATAGGCATTGGAGGAAAAGGAAAATTCCGGGTCTTTGTTTTGAACACAAGCCCCTGAGAGCCGGGGGTGCTGGGGGTGCTGCAGCACCCCTGACTTTTTGAGCAGGGGGGCATAACACCCCTGTGAAAAATAAAAGTTGGGGTGCTTCTGCACCCCTAGCTTATATCTTTTTGCAGGAAAAATTGCTTGCTTTTTTTCTATAGAAAATTGTCCAAATATCCCACCCAAAGTGTGCCTCAGATTGCTAAATTTCACTTCTGAAAATGCGAAATCTCCATAGCGTGGGAAGGGGATACCCCTCCCACGCAGACCAAGCTTATATTACAGTGCATGCAAACAGCACTATTAAAGCATTTTCATTGTTCCTGGATATTTTGCTTTTCCTACTTTTCTATTGATCACAGTTCTTTTTAATATGCTACCTGAAGGGCTCACTTGATTGCTGAATTTCAAATCTAAAAATGCAGAAGTTCCCTCATTTAGGGAGAGGGTACCCCCTTCAGGAGAGCGTCAATGGAGGGGGCAGCATATCATTTTGCCCCCCCCCCCAGTAATTTCCAAGATGTGGATTTTTTTTTTATTCGACACTGTCCCAATCTTCACACAAAGTGTGCACCAGTATTCTGAAATGCGAAATCTCCCTCGTATTGAAGGGAAATACCCCCTCTCACGATATTTTCCTTTCTATTCTAGAGTACCGCGGTAACGGAAAAGCTTCCTCGTATGCAGGGGTGCCGGGCAGTTGCCATGATATTACCCCCCTCCTAATGACGTTCGGAATGTCGGAGATTTTCTTGCTTTTTGTGATGGAAAACTGTCCAAATATTTTACCGAAACTGTGCAAGGCATTGTTGCAGTTCAATTCTGAAAATATAATGGATTTATTCCCCCTTCCACATCCCCTCCTTTGGTCTTTTCCCATAAGATTGACATATCTCCGAATGATTCTTTCATCAATAGAGCTGCATTTCTGTTCAAAAAATTCAAAAGTTTCCCCGTGTGAGAATATAATATCCTCCTTTCTATAGGCCCTAACCATTTCTCTGCTTAGTTCCACTCCATACGTCCCATAGACGCCTGAGTATAGTATAGTACACTTTGTGGATTGATGATTTCCCTAATTCCACCAAAATGTGTTTGCGAGATAATGTCAATTGGATTCTAAAAGTGCCACAGTTTCCTCGTATTAAATAGCATCAATCCTGGAATAGAAATATTGGATGGGAGCTATGCAAACACATCCCCCTCCCACACCCTCCCCCGTTAAGCCAACTTCCATCCACTTAGTCATGCCGTCAATCCCTCGTTTGAGGCGAGTCCCCAACTGGGGCATACCCAAAGTGGGGTGCGTATATTTGTCGTTTGGGAGTTGGGAGTCGAAGGACTTGTCCATTGCAAATAAACTTTCTGCTCAGGCGTGACAAACCTGGAGGCCAAGCCAGGGTTTGATGACTCCAGCAGCTGTCGTATTACGTAAGAGCATGATAAGGATATCTGCCTGTGGCAGACCATTCAAAGTGAACTCAATTTTCTCTATCCTTTCTAAAGTTTTCAATTTTATATTCTATTGAGAAATTCTATGGTCATCCATTTTACATTTCGAACGAAAAAAATTGACCCGTAAATAACGAAAATACAGGAATAAGAAGGAGAGCATTGCTAGTTTGCCGGTGCTGACAATGTGCTATTTGGCAGTGAGTTACAACGGGGAGGTGAGACTACCTCCCTGGTTACAGCCTGCTGACTGGATCATTGAGAAAGCAGCTGTCGTATTACGTAAGAGCATGATAAGGATATCTGCCTGTGGCAGACCATTCAAAGTGAACTCAATTTTCTCTATCCTTTCTAAAGTTTTCAATTTTATATTCTATTGAGAAATTCTATGGTCATCCATTTTACATTTCGAACGAAAAAAATCGACCCGTAAATAACGAAAATACAGGAATAAGAAGGAGAGCATTGCCAGTTTGCCGGTGCTGACAATGTGCTATTTGGCAGTGAGTTACAGCGGGGAGGTGAGACTACCTCCCTGGTTACAATCAGCCTGCTGACTGGATCATTGAGAAAGAGAGAGAGAGGGAGAGAGAGAGAGAGAGAGAGGGGGGGGGGGGGGGGGGGGGAGAGCGAGAGAGAGAGAGGGAGGGAGAGGGGGGAGAGATGGGGGAGGGAGAAGGGGAGAGCAAAATGGAATGACAATAGTTCCGGTCACTACAGTACAGGCATGCTCTGTGTGCATACGCTGAATGTCTACACTCACACACACACACGTACACACACACACGCACCATGGAGCTACATGGCCCATGCCAAAACCAAAACAATCTCCTCCTCTCGCGGTGCCCCCCCCCCCCCCCCTCCTGTGGCGCTGTGGCGATGACTGATGCTTAGATTAGGCCAGGGTCAAGAAACAGGTGTTTTATATCTTTGACTTTAAGTCATTGATTGCCAAGATATGCACTGGCATTATTTACTGGGGTGTAGCCTCTTCAAACGAGAGATTTGCGTCATGTAGACTTTTGAGATCGACACTTTCTGAATATTTCATCAAAAAGTGCGCACCTGATCTGTCACTAATTTAATTTAAACAAATCCAAAAGTGCCAAAATGTGGGAAGCGGATATTCTCTTTCAGTTTACCTTTATTCCCCTATATACTACATTTAGTGTGCTTATGCTTCTTTGTTTGACAGTTTTTCAAATACTCCATCATAAATGACTATAATTGTGTAGAACCAATATATTTTCATTTCGATCCTTAAAATACAAAGGCTCTCTCGAATGGGAGGGATAGAGGACACCCCCTTCTAAAACCCTCCCACTTGCTGTATTAGCCTCCACCCCTTGCATTGATTATGGCTACATTACATAACATATTAAATCAAAAGTGTGCGCCAGAAGTTCCACATCTTTGAACCTCAATCATAAAGATGCAAAAGCTCTCTCATGCAGGAGGGGGATACATCCTCCCACATCCTTCCCCACTTGGTCTCCCTCCATAGATGACTTACTACACTTGTCTGATACAAATTCCAGGATATTCCACCTAGATTTTGCATCAGATCATTGTACATTGTATTTCACTTCTAAAAAGTAATGCAAAAGCTCCGTCGTGTGAGAGCAGGCTTGTGTGAGAGGGGGCTACCCCTCCCAACCCCGCCTCCTCAACTTCCATACATTTATTACACGGTGATGATGCACATGATGCAGAACAAGAGCTGATTATACCCCGATTTAATGGTCATTCACATTTCTGTAAATATTTATTTTTCATACTTTTTCAAAAATTTCCCCAAAAGTGTACACCAGATCGCTGAATTTCAGGTCTTAAATCTCAAAATCTCCTTCGTGTGGGAGGGGGATACCCCCTCCCACACCCTCCCCTTTTATGTCCCCTTCCACGAACTTATACAAAGTGAAGATCCACACACACGAACGCTGATACAACTTTCGAAATATTCCACCCAGAGTGTGCATCAGATCATTGTATTGCAATTCTAAAAATGCAAAAGTTCAATCGTGTGGAAGGGGCCTGGCTTATACCCCTCCCATCCTCGCCTCATCAACTTCCATGCAGTTATTACACAGTGATGACGCACACGCAGAACAAGAGCTGATCATACCCTGATTTAATGGACATTCACATTTCTGTGAATATAGGGTCCTATTTATCTTTCATACTTTTTTTTTATTTCACCAAAAGTGTGCACCAGATCGCGGAATTTCAGGTCTGAAAATCCAAAAATCTCCCTTGTGTGGGAGGGGATATGCCCTCCCACACCCTTCCCCCCTTTGGTCCCCTTCCATGGACTTATACAAAGTAAAGACCAACAAACGATTCTCTGATACAAATATGGGGATAGTCCACCAAGAATGTACATCATAATCGTTGTATTATGTAAAAGCTCTGTCGCATGGTAGCCACCTCCCATCCTCACCTCATCAACTTCCATACAGTTATTTCACAGTTGATTGTAACCCAATTTATTGGTCATTCACATTTCTGTGAATATTTTATTTTCATACTTTTAAAGAAATTTCACCAAAAGTGTGCACCAGATCGCTGAATTTCAGGTATGAAATTTCAAAATCTCTCCAGTGTGGGAGGGGGATACCCCCTCCCATACCCTCCCCCGTAGGTCCCCTTCCGTGGACTTATACAAAGTGAAGACACACACATACACAAATCAAGAGATAACAGATACCTCATTCAACAATCACTTCTTCATGAACATAGTCCACGAGTATTCACTTTTTTTTTTTTTTTGGTTGAAGAATTTCAAAATTTACCACATAAAGTGTGTTGAATTTCACTAAGAGTGGAAAAGTTTCCCTGTGTGGTGGAGGGCTTTCTCACGTCGTTTCGATGTCCCCAACCCCTTCCCTTCACCTCCCCTGCCCCCCCCCCCCCCCCCATTTACTGAAACGTTGCTAATATGATCAGGCAATCGAACGGGTGGGGCAGGGGTTCAGCACCCCTGTGAAAAAAGTTGCTCCCAGGGGCCTGTTTGAACATTAAAAAAAAAGAAAAAAAAGAGTCAATTCTTATAAGTAGGCTTACAGCAGTAAAATTGGATCAAATTTGGATAGGATTGGGAAAGATTGTGAGTTTTTCTAATTTTTGCACATTTCGAGAATACTAGTTGACATGGTCGGAGACACGAATAAGTGAGATTATCGATGGTCGGTCATCACCTCACAATTCTCCATTTGATCGTGTACAATACAACAACAAAAAACAAAGATTGACGATAATTTTAATATTTCTGCTATCGGTATAAAAGTGTAAAGCACTTTCCTGGCTGAATAACTTCAAAATAATGACCAATCAGGCATCCCTACAATTTAAGCCTTCCGGGGTATAATTGTGTGTGTTTTTTAAAACAAAATACCGGTATTTATCTGGAAAGTGTCAAGATGTGTGTACAAATTAAATGGGAATTTGTGAGGAGATGAAATCACCAGCTTACTCAGTTGCGTATTACTATTGGCTCTTCAAGAAGCGTTTTGAGAAATATTAGCGAAACTTTGCGATTTCATAATCACCTTATTAATTGTGACTACCTATTGTGCTTATAAATCTTTACTCTTTCTCGACAGATAATCATTCAAACTGGTCCGGAACGCCATGTTTGCTGGGCATAGTAGATGTCTTATCATCGCAACCTTCATTGTGTCAACATTCTCGATATTTTTCCTTTACTTCAAAATTTCGGCCTGTACGCCGCCTATTTACCTGATTCGTCTCCTATTCAATGTCAGAATTCAACAGCCAAGTTCCACTCCTCTTAAGAAGTTTTCTCATGAACGCTTCCATAACTTTTCGTCTTGGCCGGCAGACTGATATCCTTTAAAAAAGATATCAGAGTGGTTATGTCAGTGGAGTGTACAGAATAAAATATGTTAACATTCTATACGTCGGCAAGCGTGTGTTCTTCGTGTACGTTGTTCATTCTTTTACATACATTACGTACCGTACGTAACCATTACCCACAGTCCCAACCGCTCCATTCGGTAGTGGTGCGTTGTATACTGTATTGCACTGAAATAATGATAGAAGAGCTCGTGCACTATCACTCGAAAATTACCCTATAATGGCAGCTGGTCCGCCACAAGAAAGAAATCAAGGTAAGCGACACTCATAGCTTTTTTTTTTGGCGTAAATGATGTGGAAATTTGAGCATGTTGAGAGGCAAAAGAACAAGAGTATTTGATTGTCGTAGTTTGAGGCGAGTGATGAGATGTCAGATCATAACACTATTAACAGATGAGGCGGCCGGTGGACAGACAGGTGGAGGGAGGGAGCTCGCTCTATGTCTATGATGATCAATGATTGTGAATGTGACTGAGACTGGTCTCTAATTAGAAATATTCTATTGGTTTCTACAGTTTACGCCACACGATGCTCTCATGGGTGTCACTGACTGTCAGGCAGTGTGAAATACATTGACTGTCATTGTGGGGTAGAACCCTAGATCTATTTGTAGTGTCAAACTCAGTCCGGGAAACCCGCTCATGAGGACCGCTCCCGCGTACGAGGACTGTCCCTCCTCATGAGGACCTCCCCACTCCCCCCCGCCTCATGAGGCCCCCCGGGGAACGCCTCATGAGGCCCCCCATTCACTTCTTATTCATCTCGCATCTGACGTATAAATTGTCGCAACTTTGCACGGTGATTTTTTGTTACACACACATGTCCACTATCCATGATGAAAAGAAGAAAAAATCCTGTCTGTTTTTTTTTTCAAAAATCGAGTTTTAATCAACCGATGCAGAGCGCCCATCAAAACACGGGCGCCAGCGCGTTCACACAATGCAAGACTGCCGCACCTAGCGGCCTGATCCGACTAAATATTTTCGATGCTTTTTTCTGCGGCTCTCACCTCTCCGCGCACGAATCAGCCTCGTGAAGCTGAAGTCTGACATCTTTTTACACAAATTCGTAACGAGAAAAATTAAATCAGTACTAACCTGATCTTGTCCATATATTCCAAATTACTATTCCACACTGATAGAGTAGGTGGGTAGATGACATACTCCAGTTTGTTAGCAAAATAATCACTTTGTAGGTATGACGAGTTCACTTTCTTCGTCAATTCCGCCCACGATTCCGCCGCCCACTTACCGTTTGGGCGCTTTTTCTGGAATCATCCCGCGACGCGACGTACGTCGCATCACATCACGCATCCAGCATATACCACTGGTATGTGCTGAATGCGTGATGTGATGCGACGTTGCGGGATGATTCCAGAAAAAGCGCCCAAACGGTAAGCGGGCGGCGGAATCGTGGGCGGAATTGACGAAGAAAGTGAACTCGTCATACCTACAAAGTGATTATTTTGCTAACAAACTGGAGTATGTCATCTACCCACCTACTCTATCAGTGTGGAATAGTAATTTGGAATATATGGACAAGATCAGGTTAGTACTGATTTAATTTTTCTCGTTACGAATTTGTGTAAAAAGATGTCAGACTTCAGCTTCACGAGGCTGATTCGTGCGCGGAGAGGTGAGAGCCGCAGAAAAAAGCATCGAAAATATTTAGTCGGATCAGGCCGCTAGGTGCGGCAGTCTTGCATTGTGCGAACGCGCTGGCGCCCGTGTTTTGATGGGTGCTCTGCATCGGTTGATTAAAACTCGATTTTTGACAAAAAAAACAGATAGGATTTTTTCTTCTTTTCATCATGGATAGTGGACATGTGTGTGTAACAAAAAATCACCGTGCAAAGTTGTGACAATTTATACATCAGATGTGAGATGAATAAGAAGTGAATGGGGGGCCTCATGAGGTGTTCCCCGGGGGGCCTCATGAGGCGGGGGGGAGGTCCTCATGAGGAGGGACAGTCCTCGTACGCGGGAGCGGTCCTCATGAGCGGGTTTCCCGGACTGAACTAGTAAATTTAGTAGTAAACGTTAAGACCTCGTTTGTTCTCAGATCTCGATCATGTCGACAGCAGAGCAGGCCAGCCGCACAGCAAAAGCCAGAGCCAGTCAAAAGTCCATCATACATTATTTGTAGCAGCTGCGCTGTAAAAAAAAACAAACAAACAAAACAAAACAAAACAAAACCCTGCAATATTTTCAAAAGTAAATTTTAAAAAGAAAATGCACTGCTGACAGTGACTAAGTGAGTTTTTGATTTTAGAATATCTAGGGCCTAAAGATCAGGTTTTATCTGAGCCTTAGTTTAGGCTAGCTAGGGCCTGCCTTCTTAACCAGTTAAAAAGTGTGAAAACTTTCTCATGGACATGGTTGTAGTCTTTTTGTACCATATTTACGTCAGGGCTGCCAACTCTCACGCATTGAGCGTGAGACTCACGCAATTCAACAAATTTCGCCTGTCTCACTCTGATAAACGAAATCTCACGCTAAACCCCCAAAATGGAATGTACATGACTACAAAAATAAATATATCCCTAAATTCTCTTATATTCCGAATATCGATATGCCCAAGCCCAAAATTTCGAGATTTTCCCGCGCGGGTGTAAAGCTTAACCAATAATAAGATTTAATCGTTTTCGGTTCGCGCGCAAAGACGAGCTATTGGATTACGATTGGTTTCTACCTATACCGCATGAGCGTAGCTTGTAATTTTGACAAATTACAGTACATGTACTGTATGGCTATGACGTGTGCTTTACATCGCTTTACATACACTGACCTTGTACGTAGTATGTACGTACGTACGGCCAGGCGCTAGCCAGGAAGTAGCTCCGCTCCCTCGCAGTGTCTCATGCCAAACTCTCACTCAAGGTTGGCAGCCCTGATTTACGTACGTAGGCATATGTCTACTGGACATCTCCAGTGTCTAGTTAAAGTTGGGTCGTTTTGGATGTTTACTGGTATTCTACTATTGGCACCCACACCAAAACCAAGGTTTTACCTTCCTATAATAATAGGAATCTGTACATAACTTGTCGTACAGACTACAGTGCACTCCTGTCTGTACACAGTTATAGCGAAATTCCGGTTACAACGAAGTAAAAATTCAGGCCACAACAGTATCCACTCTATGTATTTTTATTGTTTATTTGTTCGGTTATATTTCACAAAATTTCGATACAACGAAAGAAAATTGCCAGTCCATAGGACTTCGTTTTAATGGGAGTCCACTGTAATCATACACTATACTGTATACAGCATAGATTTTTGCATTTAGAAACATTCTACATGTCATTAGTGAAAAGCACTAGATATGATATGTGAAAATGATAGACATTGGCTTTTCATGTAGATTACATTTTATTCAATGTAAATTGCAACCAATATGACTTTTAAAACAGTCCCACATATCCATATTTGTCTAATCACAATTTGGTGTGCATTTGATCTTGAACCAAGTGTAGCTAATGATACATGATTTTTACCATTATGGCATTTTCTTCCATGTGGTAAATGATACACAGAAGTAAGTGTGATTAGCCATCAATTTAAAGAAAACGTGTCCGAAAACTGTGGGTATATTCCTTGAAAATAAATTTTTCTCCATCTGGGCCCTCCTGGGTCTGTAGATATAAAATGCATGATTAATATATCACTGTACTCTGTCAGTTATGTCAGTTGTATGGGTATCAATCACCCCATCTGTTCTGTTCCTGACATTTTCTCCTCACAGATGCAACTGTGTATGTTGGAGGTTTGGATGAGAAGGTGACAGAGGCGTTACTATGGGAACTGTTCCTGCAGGCGGGACCTGTGGGTGAGTGCGCAGCTCGAAAAGTGTGGCCAGTGAAATAAATGATCTGGTCCATGCTGGTCAATCAAGGCAACAGAACAAATTTATGCATCTTCCCATATAAATTACCACCTTTACTAAATTGATAATTTCTTTTTTAGTGACCAAGAAGCCACTGTGGTTTGAATCATTATGATGTATATATGAATGAGAATGATTATTCACTGACATTTCAACAGCTCTGATCATATCTTTTGATCCACATGTATCTTTTGTTGTCTTTTAAGCATGCAAAGTGGAGTCATAGTCAATTTGCACCTGTATTTGGCACATCACAAATCTTTGATTTGAAGAGAAATTAAATGCACTTGAGTGGAATAGAGTAGAAGAAAAGGTGTAAAAGTTGGAGCAAAAAAACAAAACAAAAACAAAGGAGATAAATAACTCGTGTTTGGAAAGTTATGTAACTATAGGGTTACCTGGTTGTAACAGGGGTCTAGATTTATAACAGTTTTTGTGAACATTTGACACTTGATAATTCCTTTGAAATCTTTTCCAAAGGTGCCACAGTGTGGTGATACTCTAACATGCTTAAAACAGCAGACCAGTGAAATCGGAACACTTGGGATATGTCTGAAGAAGCGTCCAGATTGCCATCTCCCATTTTGAAAGACCTTGATAAACGTGTATGAATTCTTGTGTGTGTTTGTTTTTTCCAGTGAACACCCACATGCCCAAAGATCGGGTGACCCAGGCTCACCAGGGGTATGGCTTTGTGGAGTTCATGGGGGAGGAGGATGCGGACTATGCCATCAAGGTTCTGAACATGATCAAGCTCTATGGCAAACCTGTCAGAGTTAATAAGGTGAGCCCAGTTTTCTCTCCACACCCAAGTCTGCATGTTAAGAACTTTCTGTGTTTTTGCCAAGGGAGAAATGTACAGCAAGGAAAACACTGTCCTTAGGTGGTATCTAGTGAGGAGAGGTGTAAAAGTTTGAGCAAAAAATAAAAGATTTAAAAAAAAAGAGATTGCAACACATGCTGTTTAAAGAAAGTTAAGTATCTTCAGATAAACCTGGTTATAATGAGGATCCAAAATCCTAAAAAACGGAAGTCCGAAAGCCATGCTTTTATCAGGTTTCTCACTGTGTCAGGGTACAAAAACAAGGTAATATAAAGAGTTTGGACCTGCAACATCACTTTGTTCGAAGAGGGTTAAAAGAAAAAAAGAATCCAACCTCTTTATAGTGAGGGGAGACTGTAGTATCAGTTGTTGGCATTCCCGTAAGTCATTGGATATACACCGTAGCATCCCATGAGAATGGCGGCAATAGCAGCTTCTCTTCCCTGAAGCCACCATGAGTCACATTGTAATCTCTAGAATTTGAAGGGGTACATGTATGTACCCAAAACGGATAATTACCAGTAGAGACAAAAGGAGCATTCTTCCTCATCTGCCCATTCTCCTTTACTTAGTGAGATGTCATAATTTCCTTCATTTCTGTGTAAGAAACATCCTCCTTTTTGCAAATAAGTAGCATATTTCACTACAATGATATGACCTATCTTTTTGCTGTAGTATTGTCTGATCCTTTCGATTTATCATTGAATGATGTGATGTAATTTTATTGGGGATCTTTTCCTGATTTTACATTTTTATTGCAGGCCTCAGCTCACCAGAAGAACCTCGATGTTGGTGCCAACATATTTATTGGAAATCTTGATCCTGAAATTGATGAAAAGCTTCTCTACGACACATTCAGTGCCTTTGGGGTGATCTTACAAACACCGAAGGTAATGACCTCGCTTAAATTCTGATTATGTGTGATCATACTTACTAACAAAAATTGCTGGTGACTGTAATTTGAAATAATTCTTATCCTCTCCTAATTACGCAAAAAAGAAAAGAAAAGAAAAGAAAAGCAGATACAGTACTGCAAAGCAGCTAGTAAATGTCATTTCATATTTATGGAGACCCATAGGTCTGACCATAAAAAAGCACATATTTGGAATGAGGACATTTTATAACTGAAAGCATGTCACCGGAAAACTCGTTCACTTGCTCTTGTGTAATCCTGTTCTTATATATGTAAATTTACTTGATACAGCTTGGATTTTGTGTGTTCACGTTCATGTACATCAATAATATTTTGAGCCAAAATGCAAGAATAGATAAATTTACACTAAAAGATATTTTGTAGGATTGCCTGTGTGGGGAAAAAGGAATATACAGGACGCTTTGATTTTTCAGTGCATGTATAACTATGGCCAGGAACTCCTTTTGATAGCTTTGCTAGAAAGAGCTTTGGGAGTTTTTTTGTCCAACATTTTCCCCCCAGCTTTTTGTCCAGTACCACTTGCATTTAGAAAAGGGATCTGCATGTTCAAAAGAAGAAAATAAGAAATGACAAATACGACATCAAAGATGAAGTGAAAGAAAAAGAATCACTATACTACCAGATTTGATATCACAGCCTACATGACGTCCCATTGTTCCGTCATCCCTGCAGATTATGAGGGACGTGGAGTCGGGCAACTCGAAGGGCTACGCCTTCATCAACTTTGCCAGCTTTGAGGCTTCTGATGCGGCCATCGAGGCCATGAACGGGCAGTACTTGTGCAACCGCGCCATCACGATATCGTACGCATTCAAGAAGGATTCGAGAGGAGAGAGGCACGGCTCTGCGGCAGGTAAGCTTGAAATTTTGCAATGTCAAACCGAGAGCGCCATCGTTGAAGTACTGTATACGCCAAATATTTCGCGAGGTTTTAATTTTCGCAAATTTCGCGAGTCAGGCGCTATTCGCAAAATTAAAGACACAAAGATATTGACTCTGAATACGCTATGATTGTGATGTATGCGTCATACATTTCTCTGTTCGGAACAAGACTCCAAGATTGCGAATTTACACTCGCGAAATCGTCGGGAAGTTCCTATTCGTGACAATTTAGATGTGCTAAATATATGGCGTATACAGTAACAGCCAGGAATATGTGTCTGCATATGCAGTGATGCAGAAATCGCAAGAGGAAATTGGCTGATGGGTATGCCACTTTGGATTCCACTTCAGTCTGTGAAGCGGTTAATGCTGTCATGGCCAATGAGTACTGTGAAGATATGAACTCTTCTCACAAGTTGTGTGAAATTTGATGTGACATTAGACAAGGGTCCAAGTAATGTTCGAATTTAATTTAACACTTAACATTTTTATGATGGAACCTACAAAATATTGATATATGATTCCATTCTGAAAGGCATTTACATAAACCCTTTTCTCTTTGTCCTTATAACTGTACCAGCCAAAGTATTTGATGAAATTGTTTATCTTTTTTAATGTTTAAAATCGAACAAAAATCGTTCAAATAATGTAACAATGAAAACAATTATGAAAACCATTACAATACCAGCGATAGTAATCTCATAACAACAATGACGTTATTCATTATTATTAGAGGTAGTAGTAACTGTAACATAGTTATGATAATTTAGATGAGAATGATAAGAATGGTAAGCATCATCATTTTCATGATTATTATTTAAAAAGAGATGGTGTATGGGTGTAGTTTTTCTTTCAATTAAGTTCTGTGACCTTTTTTGTCTTTCCAGAGCGTCTCCTTGCAGCACAGAATCCACTCTCTCAAGCTGACAGGCCTCATCAATTATTCGCTGATGCTCCGCCCACATCTCAGCCTTCAGCCAATGGCATGCCTCCACTTGGACAGGCCCCGCCTCCTCCCCCTTCAGGTAGTAGAGGTTTTGTCTATATAGTTGTTTCTCACGTTTGCATCGTACAGTGAACTACCGTTTTAACGAACATGGTTATAACAAAGTTCCGGTTTACAACGAAGTAAAAATTCAGGCTGCATTATTATCCACTCTATGTCTTTCATTGACTATTTCTTCGGTTAAAACAAGATTTTGATATATACGCGTATAGATTTTTTGTGAAATACTGTACGAGCTGAAATTTTCGCGCTGGTTTTATTTTTGCGAATTTGGCGAATTGCATTTGAACCGCGAAAATAACAACACGCGAAAATTAATAACATGCAAATAACTAAGTTCAGTTAGACCCTCACAACCGCGAAATTAACAAAACGCGAAAATGTCCTCCAAGTTGCAATTGGCGAAAATATCTGTACGCGAAAATTTCAGCTCATACAGTAGTCAGTTTATACCTGTATGAATTGTGAGTAATCTGTGAAGTGCAGTGATAAGGTGTGATGACAAGAGTTGTGGATCATATAAATGTGCTCTTGCATAAGCCATGACATTTATATAGGATAAAGCATATGCTATTATTACTTTATTTTTCTCCCATTTTCTTCTGCCTATTTTTGTTGCAGCATCAAATGCAGGGCCAGGTACTGCTCCCTCGTCATCGACAATAACCAACGTCCCCGTCCCACCACCTTTCCCCATGCCGCCGGGTATGATACCGCCTGGTATGCCCCCACCAGGCTTGCCCCTGCCCGGTATGCCGCCCCCTATTCCTCCACCCGGTCTACCTCCTCCTCCCCTTCAACCACCACCTATTCCGCCTCCCGCCGGCATGCCCCCTCCACAGTCCGGTCCGGGGGGCATGCCTCCCCCTCCCGGGGGGCCACCGGGTGGAGGGATGCTTCCTCCACCACCTGTACCGCCGCCTGACATGAGGGGGCCTCCTCCTCCGCCCATGATGCGGCCGCCGGGACCCATGGGGGACAGGGGACCATTCCCGCCACCTCCACACATGAGGCCGCCCCCCATGGGAGGCCCCCCACTCCCCGGAGGACCACCCGACAGATTCCCGCCCAGGATGGGCCCACCAGGTATGGCACCATCATACTCTTCCTCCTTATTTTGCAAGACTTTTGTCACATAAGATATGAATTTCTAACTTAAATACTTTATCACTCCAAAGCAAGTTGTAACTTGTACATTTTAGATGCCCCGCACTAGAAGTGTTTACTGTTTTGTCTTTGTAAGAGCTTACATGAACAATGATTATAATTATATTATAAAGAGGACTGCATGAACAATACCTTGTTCAAACAAAATAACACTTTTGTATAGTGTCTGTGCTTTTCTTTTAATTTTCTGACAACTCCAGATTAATGATCAACTTCTACCTATCTCTGACAGTTCAATGAATTTAGAAAACATTGATGATTTGGTCTGTGTGATGATAAGTTCTTGTCTAGAATATATAATATTCATTTATGTTGAGGCATGTGTCATGAAAAAAGTGTATTTTGAAAATTGTGCCATACACTGCATGTTTATTATCTAGTTATATTTAGAAATAATGTGTTATATGATTAGGCTCTAATGTTTCAGAATTTAGATTATTTCAGAAGCCAAAAATGTTTGAGACAACAAGAGTGGAAAAGTTTCTGAAGTCTGCTAGGTGTCACTAGTTTAATTTAGACATTCAATGGCACTAACCTCCCATGTTTAATATTGTTTTCCAATCTTTCTTCCAATCCTTGATACCAGGACCTCCAGACAGGTTTATGGGGCCCAGGGGTCCTCCTCCACCATTCCGTGGCCCCCCAAGAGGGCCTCCCTTTGGTGAGTGTGAATTTTGTGCATTTATATATTTGTTAGGGCCTTTAAAAAAACACCATGACTTGTAGGCTCAAGAAGAAAAATGTGTTGTCTTTACATCTAATGCACACATATGTTTTTGGTTTAGCTATTTGCATGCTGCTTTCTTCGTCAACTAGCAATCATACAGGGAAGCCCTTTTACGATGAGCTTGCTTATAATGAGATACCGCTTTGAATGAGGTGAATTCAGCAGTTCCAATTTTCCAATTGCTGTATTTAGCATGTCCCTGTGTTATATGCACAAGGTACCAATTATGATGAGGTGAAATGTGTGGTCTTGGGACCTCGTCATTATTCTGTTTCCATGTACACTGAACAGATATGATATTGTATGGCTGATAGTGTTCAGTAATCCTGAAAATGATGACAGCCATCATGCAGTACACTGGCATAGGTATGAATTAATCATGCTCTCATGTTTCGTTCCTGATTTATGCCAGATTAGATTTAGGTTTACCAGTTAACATCTCAGTGCAATTTCTTCCCTCCTTGACACCCTGTCTTCACTGCTATTAATATTTCATACAACCCACTGTAAAAGCTGTTATTTTCACGAATTTTGCAAGTCACATTTGGGCCGCAAATTTAACGCCACGCGAATATTGCCACCTGATCCTGATCACATTAAGTTTGCGGTGCAAAAATATTTAATGTGCTCATTTGCAGTACTTGGTGCCTCCTGAGCTGGGGTGAGAAACATACGGCCATGGTTGGCTGGATATGTGCATGCTAGTGTGTGTGTAGCATTACTCGCATCCCTCCTTATCAACAAACCTCAATCACGAGAGAGTGCAGTGATCATGGTTGCAGAAAATTTGTGGTGTGAAGAGACAGGCATTGGTGCACTTATGATAGCCTCGGTGTCAAATCGGTCAAAGAACATCTTGAGAAAATGTCTGTGACTTCATGTAATCACAAAAATATCTGTATGCGAAAATGACAGCTTTTACATTTAAGTGAGACTCTCTATGGTGTTTGGATCTGTACCATTAACCTCACCCCTCCCTCCTTCCCCGTAGGACCCCCTCGTGGGCCACCAAGAGGTCCCCCAAGAGGTATGCCGCCCCGTGGACCAAGGTACTAGACCCCTCAGAAGCCGGAACCAGAATGCTACTAATCCAGTCCCATCGGCGAGCAAAACTGAAATGGATGGGGATGGGTTCATTCAAACCAAGAGAGCCAAACATCGACTCCATGACAAGGGGAAGGAATGCTGGAAAAGACTCTGTGTTTAGCCTTGTTTACATAAAGAACACCAGGAAATGTGACTATTGTTGTTTTCCTTCCAGACAGCGATAAGATGACCCCTATGTTGAGCAATGATAACACCACCAAGAATAATGCCAACACTCTAAACAGATGTCTGTCGCCTTTTCTGATGTACCCATGGATTATACTGTAGTAAACATTGAAAAAAATCCTGAAAGTCAGCAGAATAAAAAAGTCCTGAATTTTCATTCATTTTATTTGTTAATTTTACTTACTTCCAGGAGTTCCAGGCAAATCAACAGATTTCCTAGTTGGAGAATACTGGTAGACTACAAGTTTATTCACTTTTTTTTTCTCACAAACCTTATTCTTTCAACCTCCCTTGATTTGAACATGGGACAAAATCAACACTCACAGTGATCAATTTCAGAGAGCATTTAGCAACAGTTGCTGCGTACAGTTAATGCTGTTTCCATGACAGCAGGTACATGTAGTTAACTACCAGCCAATCATGTCTGTGCATGTTACAGTGTTGCAGTGTGATAACTGCTATTGCATTGTGATGTGGAGTGATAAAGAACATCTTCGCAAAATGGGCCTTTGGTCTATGTGATAGTGAAATGACTCACCATTATGTTTTACTGTCATTGCAGCTGTCACCATGGCAACACACACCCATTGTACAGACTGATTGACAGGTGCTAAGGTCATTACCATTAAATACACAATTACAATAATGTGAATATTCAATAGAATCAACAGTGAATTTCTTTAGCTTGGGGAATCATTGTTTATGTTGGATGTTACATGTAATCCAGATACAATGTTTATACAGGCCTCAATTTTTGTGCCTGATTTTTTTTTTTTTTGAAAAACAAGTTACATGTACAAGGTTCTTTACATAATTGCGATTGAATTACTTTTCCTAGGCAGGGTTGGGATGCCAAGACATTGGTGAACTCAGTGGATGGATTACCATGTACAGTGGAAACTCGATATAACGAGATGGTCGGGACCGAATCATTTTCCTCGTTATAGCCGATATCTCGTTATATCAGTAGGCATAACATAAAGACATTAATTTGCACATGTGGGACTACCTGGTACCCATCATATTTCAATCAATACTGATAACTTGATATTGTGTGTGAGGGAATTACTCACCTTTATGGGTAAGAAGATGTTTTTCGCCAAGGAAATCCAATATCAAGAATGTGTTTCTTATTAATTGTAGATGTTTGAATTTGTAAATTTATATAGCTTGCGATTGTATCAAGATCGTCTGTGGATTGGTATGTGGTTATCGTATGGGTGTGTGTTGTGTGGAAAGCTTGAATATGGTTTGCACAATGCTGTGTGTGTATGTGACAGATTCTGTATGTACATTATGACTGCGTGTGTGTGTGAAGATGGGGAATTCCCTACGTAGAAGGCCAATCACAGCATCAGATTGCCTCACACCTGCTAAACGTCATGATGATGTCATGTTGTACATACATATGGCCGTCCCACCACATTTTCTGCATGTATCAGTGTGCGCACACACACACACTTACACGTACAACATGCAGCGCTAGCTGGAGTGCACTGAAGAAAATGATTATGTGTGTACAAGACAGTTTTTGGCGCATCAAGCTTTACAATCTCGGAAGATGATAGCACAGGCGAAGTAAAGCTTTACCGAAGGCATTTTGCTTTACCTCGCTATAGCAGGTTTGATTGACTATGTTTTTCTTTGTTTGGAAGTCACAAAATTTATCTCGTTATAGCAGTTATTTCGTTATAGCCGATCTCGCTATAAGAGTAACATTTTACAAAGACTTGTGTGGAAGGAAATTTGGGACCGGGAAAATTTCCTCGTTATAACCAATATCTCGTTATAGCAGTGTTCGTTATACCGAGTTTCCCCTGTATTATGTACAGTTTCATTGTTTGAATACATTTGTATGATGTTCCCTTTTTTTCTGAAAAAAAAATGAATAAAATGCTTGTAAATACTGTAAAAATACTGTCTGCCTGTTCCTGTTTTCAAATGGGTCGCACGTATATCTAATGTCGTTTTGAGCAGCGCATAGCCTGTGGCTCACCAACGGGCCACAGTGCTTTCTCAGGTGAATGGCAATATCAACCAAAAATGAAATACATTTGTACTCCTGTAAAAAAGATGTATTAGATCTAAGTGGGTTTCAAAAAAATGCAGGAGCCAAAATGGGCGTCAGGTTGAGAAAGGTTGAGAATCGTGGTCTAGAAGTATCAACTTGAATATGAATAAAATTTGACACACCAATACGTACAGCAAGACATCCGTCCGAGAAATTTCAAATAAATTCATTTTTCAAGGAAAAGATGAGATCATTTTGACTTAGCTCTACAAGAACGCAAGGAGAATAATAACTCATCTGTATTTGCTGAAAAGTATCCCACTAATAGGTCAAGGAAGCTGCAAGTGTGGACCCTTCATGTTACGTTTTGCATGTCAGTTTGATTGTTAGATACTCAATGTAACCAAAATAAAATAGCCAAAACAATACATGTACCTAACAATCTGGTCACACACGCACACAAGCACACACACACACGCACACACACACACACACACACACGCGTGCGCACACACACACATACACACACACACACACACACACACACACACACATGTACACTCTTTAAGTCATTTTTCAGGAAATGTGAAGGATCCAAAAAATGATTTGGGAGAAAAAGCAGTGATCTCTCTCGAATTCTATCTATCTATCTATCTATCTATCTGTCTATCTATCTATCTATCTATCTATATCTATCTATCTATCTATCTATCTATCTATCTATCTATCTATCTATCTATCTATATCTATCTATCTATCTATCTATCTATCTATCTATCTATCTATCTATCTATCTATCTATCTATCTATCTATATCTATCTATCTATCTATCTATCTATCTATCTATCTATCTATCTATCTATCTGTCCCTCTCCCCCTTCTCTCCTCTATCTCTCTCGCAAGTCGAATGATCAATTTCTCTTGCACATAGTTGTCCGACAGAGATGGACATAATGCAAGTGACATCACGGTCACATGAAAATTCGTGAAAAATAGGGAGGAAAAGCAGTAATATTATATCAACATATCTACCACATTCTGTCATGACAAAAGTCTCTCTCTCCAGTGATATGTATTATTCTATAATCTCCTCTTCTTTCTATATCTCTCTCTTGTATCTCTCTCTCTCTCTCAAGTAGAATTACCAACTTATCATGCATACAACAGAGAGGGACATGATCGATGCAAGTGACGTAACGGTCACATGACCACAGGGTCGTGTTCAAGACACCCATGGAAAAAAAAAAATCATCACGGGGTGACACGACATTATTTGCTTCTGCGACAGTTGCTCTGATCTCATTAGAGCCGAAGGCTCAAGTGAGCTATTGCGATCGCTCTTCGTCCGGCGTCCGTCGTCCGGCGTCCGTCGTCCGTCGTGCGTCGTCCGTCGTGCGTAAACTTTTTACATTTTCATCTTCTTCTTGAGAAACCCATGACCGATTTTCACCAAACTTGGCAGGTAGCATCCCTAGGGGGATAGGATCTCAATTGTTCAAATGGGCACCTTGGCCCACCTGGGGGGCCCCGGGGGGGGGGGGGGGGGGGGGCAAACCCCCTAAAATTAAGGAATCTTTAAAAATCTTCTTCTCTAGAACCATAATTAATGGGGCTTAGTTAATACTATGAGTTAGTACATTGGTGACTGTAGTTTCAAGTTTGTTCATGGGGGAATCAGGGGTGACCCCTTGGGACCCAGGGGAGTGGGGTGGGGAGGGGTCCTAATGGGGTCTAAATTGTACATTTTCATCTTCACTTTGAGATCCCCATGTCTGATTTTCACCAAACTTGGTAGGTAGCATCCTTAGGGGAATATGATCTCAATTTGTTCAAATGGGCACCATGGCCCACCTGGGGGCCCCCAGGGGGGCCCAAACCCCCTAAAATCAAGGAATCTTTAAAAATCTTCTCTAGAACCAGAAGTGATAGGGCTTAGATAATACTATGAGTTAGTACACTGATGACTGTAGTTTCAAGTTTGTTCATGGGATTGGCGGAATCAGGGGTGCCCCCCCCCCCCCCCCCCGGGACCCCGGAGAGGGATGGGGATGGGTCCTAATGGGGCCTGGATTGTACATGTTCATCTTCTTCTTGAAAACCTCATGATAATTTTGACCAAACTTAGCAGGTAGCATCCCTAGGGGGATAGAATCTCAATTCCTTCAAATGGGCACCATGTCCCTCTTGGGGGGGCCCCTAGGCGGCCCACCCCAACCCCCCCCCCCCTCCACATTATATTTAAAATCTTCTACTAGAGAACCAGAAATGATAAAGCAAAGTTAATATCATGAGTTTGTACATTGATGACTTGAGTTCTAAGTTTGTTCATTGCAGATCCAGGGCTACCTGCCCCTCCCCCCCCCCCCCCTGGAGTTGAGGGGGGGGGGGGGTCCATATGCAGACCTAAGTTTACAATGTTCTCAGGTAAGAGTGTGCAAGAATGCATGGAAGGTGAAATTGCGATACTCAGGTGAGCGCGTGACCCCCGGGTCTCTTGTTTTCTCCTAGGATTTAGGGACAGGATTAGGGTTGTGATAGGGTTTAAGGTTAAGTTTGATATAAGGTTTATGGTTAGGGTTATATTTATGGGTAGAATATTATGTTTGGCTTGGCGTGCAGATAATTTACGGGAGCAATTGTCACAGGTACTGTTTACCTTTGGGAGCAGTAACTTAAAAAAATGTTTGAGTCGGCACATTTAATGCATATGTGCAGGTCAGTTGTATCACAAAACATCCTACCATATAAAAATTTTGCAATAAAGCCTAGAATATAAGGAGATATCACTATTTTTCTCACTAAACCATAACTGTAGATGGTATAACTGTTGTTCACATTTTGTATATTATACTGAGTAACTTTTTTACACTTGTTGTTTCTATCCCTAACTCATAATTTCAGAACTGTTCTGAAGCACTAAAGCTGGGTCTTTGTTCCATCTGCAAATTGTAAACAATGCCTTTAATTTCAGCTGTCCAAAGAAAAAAACTTGGGAAACTTTAAAATCCCATAACGTTCTCACACTTAATGTTCAGTTTTGAGGAAAGTTACGTATGTGTTATCACAATAATTACTCTCATCTGAATGGGTGTTGTTCGTTATTCCGAAGATTCATTAATCCGAAAATGAAATGAGATTCGTTATTCCAAAGGTTCATAATTCCGAAAATTGAAAATGGTGCGTCATTCCCCAGGTACGTTCACCCGAAAAACGAAGTTAAGTTTATACTTCCGAATGTTTATTTTCGGATTAACTAGCCTCGCTTTGTTTTTAGATTTGCAAACCTATTGAATAACGATTTTTTTTTTCATTGTCGAAATAACGAACTCTATTTCATCTTCGGAATTACCAACCTTCGGACTAACGACATGTAACAATCTGAACACAGTCATTTAGTCAGATTTTATTTTTTCTTTCATTAAGCTTCTAATGAACTACTTTCTTTATCAAGATTTACAAAGAAGTATAGGAATGCATTGCGCAAGAATATTCTTACTATTATTATTGATCTATTTCATTTCAGTTTGTCATGAAAATGAATACCGGGTATGTTTTGAAAAGATCATGTTCCTGCCAGCAAAAACAGAAAGAAAGAAAGCAAGCAAAAAAGAAAGAAAAAGAAAAAGAAAAGAAAAAGAAGAAGAGGAAGAAAGATTCAATTCAGCTTGAACAATGGGTGTGTCATACTTCTATCTCAATGCGCGCTGAACATTGTTGCCATTTATAAACAAATCAGCCCAAAGAGGTCGTAACAACGATAATTAATACACAATAATCAAATAAAACACGTACATTACATTCTCATAATTTCTCAGATTGACTTACTGTGTCGTTCGCTGCTGTGCTCATTATTTTTCGTAGTGCTATCGCTGGAAAATCTCAAAAATTATCATAAACATAATTATCGTCGTTGTATCCAAGGTAACCAATTACACGGAATTGTGAGCCACCACCGATGCGTAATGATCCCCTACAAGGCGCGCGTTCTGCGAAATCATGGCTCAAGGTATACGGAAGCGGCACTACTGATAAAAATCGTTCCTCGTCTTCGATATCCTTTGATTAATTTTCGTGATTATTTTTAAAAAGTCAATTCATCGTATTTTTTTCCCCTTAAGGGGAGGATAAAAATTACAATCAAGTTCTTCAAACCTCAGATGCATTTCTTTGTCAATCTGATTATCGCATTGACATTTCAACCACACTGGGCGTTGGACCACCTGCGGATTCTCATTAAGTGCTGCCTGCATGACGAAGTGTTTCCATCTTTATTCTCATTAGACAGGTTCAAAACCTCGGGGAGCTGCCAATTTCTTTTGATTACCGTGCTGACGAAGTGGTCCTAGCCACTGGTTGGCCCTACGTACACACATGTTATGACTGATGTTACCATGGAAACTCAACCCGATGAGTGTTAACGGCGTTGCTAGGCTTCAGTAGAGAATATTCTCATGTAATACACGAATACAGATTATTACAAACACACATCAAAATCATTAAATTGCCAAATTCTGGAGGAGGAATCTACCCAGGAGTAAATTAGCGCCCCCTCTCGGTATAGCGTGCAATGATCTTTAAAGGACTAAATTATAAGGAACTCCGAGAATGCAGCAATAGTAGTAGGACACATCAGTGAAAGTTTCAGGAAAATCCGACAATCCGTTCAAAAGTTTCACTGCTGCCATCGCTGGATGAGAAGACTACTTCAGTTTGTGATGTCACGTGCGTAGAACGATATAAAGAAAATTAAAATTAAATTCCACATTATACAATTATGTTTACTCTTGTCGCATGATAAAAGAATACTTGATTTGCTTCTTTCAGAATGAAGGGGAATAATGAATAATATTACTCTTAACATACATCAGTAACAGTCGAGGGAACGTGTACTTTTTTCCCCAAAAAATTAAAGTTTGTAGAATTCTGTGCATATTTTGCTTATGTGGTTCTACACAATGTAACGTAAACAAAACCCTGTACTATATAGTCTCCTCATCCAGCAGTGACTGCGCAAAGAATAATGAAAAAAGAAAACCCATAGCTTTTGAACAGATTGTCTGATTTTCCTCAATCTATGTTCTGCCGATATTGTTGCATTCACTCAATTTTCTTCTTCTTATACTTAACGTTCTCCGATTCTCTTACTATTCTTCTCTTCCTCCTCCTTCTTCTATTCTTCTCCTCTTTATTTGCCTCTGCCCCATCCCCCTGTTCTCATTCATCATCTTCCCTTTCTCCCTCTCCTAATCTACCCCTCTCTCTTCCTATTACGAGCCTAAGCAAAGAAAGAACTGGCTTTTTCATTATTTCAAGGAAAATCCAGAAAAAAAAGTTACAAGCGCAATTAACGATCGAGTTATCTGTTGAGATAATGGTGGTAATTCTGAGATACAATGTACGCCTTTTATGATTCACTTGACACTAATGTATCAAAAATCGTCATGCTTGTAATTCAATAAAGCAAACCATATTTCTAGATTTTCTCACCCCCCCCCCCCCCCCGGAAAAAGGAAAAGACAAAAGAGAATGGAGATGAAAATCAGCAGATATTTTTTGCCTGTCTTACAGAAGAAACCTCACCACAACATCATTTCTAGTGTGAAGCATGGATTCCCATCGCCAACAATTGCCTGTAAAAACCACTGGTAAACATTACCGCTTGCGTGATAGTATACCTACCTACCTTCAAATGGTGTTCGCGCGCTGCTTTTATTAGCCGGAGTTACACACCTGCATAGTTACTGACTTCTTTCAGCTTTTTATGGCGCCGAGAATGAATAAAAATGTTTCACCCCCCCCCCCCCCATTCTCTCTCTCTCTCTCTCTCTCTCTTCTTCTTCCGGGAACTGACTTAAATATCATCCCACCGTTAAAATTCTTTGACCTGTTATTGCTCATTATTTCTCTGTCTGCGGAAATGAAGTGAACAAAATACTGGCAAGGACGGTGAACTTCAAAGAAAATATAGCGTGTTTTGGTGAGAGATACAGAAAGAGGAAGATCAAGAGGGGGTGGGAGACCGATATGCCCCAGTTGACAAACAAACGGCTGGAACTCCGTATTGGCTTGATACATCGGAACAGAGAGTATTGCGACCTTCACCCCCTTGCTTTGCTTTGTTGCATTGCATGTGGCCCTTTGGAAGCTCAGTGGATAAACACTAATATCAAAGCAAATCATCCACAATGTCCAGAGAATCAGCTGTGCTCCCAATCAATGTAGGCTATCATCCCCGCGTGTCTCCTTCAACGCCATGCACGCACAGTTTGGCTTCATGCCAAAATCATATCTAGAAAGATACACAAATGAAGTTTGATTGTTAGATGCTGGGACGAAGACTGCGTTGGCTCTGTGCCATATGATTATTTTGACTCTTTAAACGCCGCCCCCGCGCCTTCGGATCTCGTGAGGACTATTAAAACCAAGTACACTACGCACAGAGCTACTTTGGTTTTCTCGGAAACGTTATAGGCAGTCGAGGTTACGTAATCATTCCTTCGCATTACGTCCTCAGGATGACACGAATAGCCCGTCTGAGGGAATGGATTCCATACATCAGTACCGGTATATCTCGCGCAATCAATATTTTGTCAAAAGATTATAGCGAGGTGGGCGTTTAGAGGGGAGTGTCGCGTCGCCATTCAGTAACTATACCCCCCCCCCCCCCCCCCCAACACACACACCACCCGACATAACGCATTACCGGAATAGTGGGGGAGGGGTAGCCCCGGGGTAGTGCAGTTAACATCACAACACACCATGTACATGTAGGCCTACAAGGGAGTTAGATCCCAGCTCTGTGGCCTAATTTAAATTACAGTCAGGGTTGAATTGAACCACATGAAGAAGAAGTCTACATTATGGTTTGGTAGAGACGTAATCATGTTTCTGCGCTGTTTTTTAGTTGGTCGCATGGAAACACTTTAAATATAACAATTGCCACAACTTTCACCTGCAATGTTTTACTGTGCAATATCTTGGATTTCAAACACAGCTGAAACATATTTCTGGTTTAAAAGTTAAACAGCAAACTACAGCTGGTAGGCTGCCTACTACATATGATTACAAATATTTTCCTTACTATATGACATGTACAGTTGTATGTATATCTGCTTATCAATTTTTATATTCCCCTTACATATATATGTATCAATGTGTAACAATATTGATTAATGAGGATTCTGATATTTGCCGATAATTGTCTCTTTATCTCTTAATCTGCAAGAAAACATCTCCGTGAGCACTGAAAAAAAATGCAGAGAAAACCAAATCATGTACATTGTTCTAATCATCACCACCACCCATTACCAATATCCACATCATCATTGCCATTATCACCACCTTTGACATCATCACCATGATCATCACCATCGATCATTACCGACATCAGCATCAACACCACCATTACTTCCACTTATGCCATCATCATCACAATCACCACCATCATCATTTTTACCACCACCATCACTATCATTACCACCTTCAACATCATTACAACCGTCATCACCACCATAATCGCCACAACCAATATTACTGCCACCAAAGTCACCATCATCACAAGTGCCACCATCAACATCATCACCACAACAATCACCATCACCACCATTACTGCCACGAATGCCGCCATCATCATCACAATCACCACCATCACCATCATTACCACCATCATCACCATAATCACCATTAACACCAATGTCACCATTATTACTTTGCACCATCACCATCTTTACCACCACCATATTGATCACCATCAACATCATTTCCACCATCACCATAATCACCATCAACACCATTACTGCCAATATCACCATTATTACCATGCACTATCACCACCACCATCATCATCACTATTTTCACCATCACCATTACTATCACCATTACTGCCACCAATGTCACCATCATTACCAGCATCATCCCGACCATCAACATCACCATCATCACCATCAACAGCACCACCATTACCAACATCATCATCCAAATCACCAACATCATCATCCTAATCACCACCATTGCCATCATTACAACCATTACTACCTCCAGTGTCACCATCACTACCACCACCGTCATCATCACTATAATCATCCCTGCAAAGATGGCAGCAGATCTGTGCCATTAATATGATCACTTGAAACTCCCTCTCTCTTCAATGGTTACGAAGTGCCATTTTTGTTTCTTTTTCATGAAGAGAAATACTTATTGTTCAAACATGACTACCAAGTATAAAGTATGATCACTTGAAACTCCCTCTCTCTTCAATGGTTACGAAGTGCCATTTTTGTTTCTTTTTCATGAAGAGAAATACTTATTGTTCAAACATGACTACCAAGTATAAAGTGTTCTGAAGTAAACCACCCATAGTGCATTGCATGTTGACATAGATGATCGGTGACTCAACCTTAAAGGACAAGTCCACCTTTATATACATTAGGATGGAGAGAATGCAGCAATATTAGTAGAACACATCAGTGAAAGTTTGAGGAAAATCTGACAATCCGTTCAAAAGTTATGAATATTTTAAGTATCTGCGCAGTCACTACTGGATGAGAAGACTACTACAGTGTATGATGTCACATGCGTACAACTATATAAGGAAAATAAAAAGAGAATTTCACAAAACATTACTTTTTGAATAAAGTGCTAATTTCTTCGACTTGCTACTGACGTATGTTAAGGGTAATATTATTCCCCCTGCCTTCTGAAAGAGAGAAGTCGAGTGTTCTTTTGTTATGCGAGAAAAATGGAAATATGTTGAATTTTCTTTATTCTTTCTTTATATCGTTGTACTCATGTGACATCACAATCTTACCTAGTCTTTTCATCCAGCCGTGACTGAGCAGAAACTTCAAAATTTCATAACTTTTGAACGGATTGTCCCATTTTCCTCAAACTCTCACTGATGTGTTCTACTAATATTGCTGCATTCACTCAACCCACATGTCTATGATGGTGAACTTGTCCTTTAACTGCACTTTGCTTGTGTGTGTGTGTGTGTGTGTGTGTGTGTGTGTGTGTGTGTGTGTGTGTGTGTGTGTGTGTGTGTGTGTACTTTCCTAATGAACAGCAAAGCCCCCTTTTGATGTTGCTAGTCTGGAGCTAATAGGAGCGGGCAAAGACCAGCAAAGGTCTGCCGACACCATTTATGACCATTTCACACTTTTTAAACAAACCTAGAGCTATATATCGGTCCCATTTCATTAACACAGCATACATTCAATGTACACACAATCCTCTCAAATTCACTCGCAATAGGTCATTTGGATTGCAATTTAACGATTGCCAGGGTTTATGACACACACATCCCTTGTTCCAACATCAGATAAACAACATGAATTAATGCAGGAGGCCACTTTTGAGGTAGTCATGACATTTTTCTTGGTTTTTATTTATGCAGCTTCATCATATATCAAATTTTGCAATTCATATGTAATGATATAAACCTCTTTATAATACCAGGTTATCTCCACAAAACCCAATGAGGCAAAAAAATAATCGATGCAATGTCATATTTTTTTTTTCTTAATGCTCTCTTCTTTCCTTCCGTCCCCCTTCCCCAGTAACACAAATATGCAGAATGCTTGAATAATAAACTCTGCAAATAGGCAAAAGACACACATTGTATCACAGAAAGCTAATTCTGAATATTCATAGGATACACATATGGCTCATGAATCATTCATGACATTGAAAACATTTACATAGATGCTTGCTCGACGTACAGCTACGTCATGCTGGTCATCCAGCATGGTAAACTTTTTTGTTTTCTTTCTTCCTTGCTATCAAACACCATTCGTGCAAACATCACCAAATTTTGTACAACATCCTGATCTCGACTGCTTTTTAATAAACTTCCAAGGATTGAGCATTCCTTGTGGCTCTGCCCACGCTTACTGCGCTGACTTCTTGAAAACACTCAAAAACAAATCCTTCTTACCTACAGACTATCTACTTTCCCCCAATAGATGTTGTTTTGTCTGCTTGCCTGCAGATATCTGAAAAAAAAAGAAACAAATTCCAGAAAGAATGGGGGAAAGCTCTATGTACATGACAGGGACACAAAAAAGTTAATTTAGCTTTTTTTCTTCTCCTTCTCCCACAGCTGCTAGTTGCTTCATAAGCCATCCACAATGCAAAGCCATATCTAAGAGCCGATATTAAGGAGTCACTGCAGAGCTACATCTGCCGCAGTGACATTTAAAATCACAAAGTGCCACGCAGTTCTGCGTTTGATAAATGCAGGCATTCTCAGGTTTTGCGGGCAAACTCTGAACGCCACCGGCTGGTCGAAATTACATTCCAATGACACAAGTAGTGCCAGCAGTCCCCCCCCCCCCCCAAAAAAAAAAAAAAAAAAAAGTCACAACATGTCCCCCATTGCAGGAAAAGAAAATAATAAGGCAAAGATGTTCGCCAAGAAACGAAGCAAGGTTTATGTTGTGCAAACAATGTACAGAAATCCTTTTCCTTTTCAAGATTGTCAACATCTAATGCATTGCTTTTACAAACAAGGTCCCCAGGCTTTGTGGGATTTGTTAACTCTCTAGACGGTTGCGTTCAGAGCAGTGGTACACTTTCAGCCACATACACGCTTACAAACTATGGTTTTCCAACCGGGTGTGTCACACCCCTACCAAGCAAACAGACCTGCATTTTTCTCTCGCTGTATCATTAAAAAAATCTTAAAATTATATAGATATGTATATATATTTTTAAAACATATACATATATTTCTGAAGCAATGTACATTATTGGTATGTACACGTATAACATTACAGCGCGAAAGAGAGTAAAGCGAGACACACACTGTACAAAGGAAACCAAACGAGAGCAACAGGTGATAAAATCGGTCAGAGCATTCCGTCATTAATCCTCTGCACAGTGACTGCACACTGTTACTTTGATATGTACACTTCCAATATCACTTGGTAAAATGGCATCACAACGTTTGACTTTTCCTTTCACAAAAGACACAGTCGATTAGACAGACAAGCATTCAGACTTATAAAGTCATTCAGTTCTATTACAACAAGAAACATATACACAAATAAAAAAAAAAGAGGGCCAACTTTTTGGCCTTAAAAAAAAAAAAAAGGTACAAAAGGAAAGAAAAAACAAAATACAAGGCTCTTAACAAATGCACACACATCAAAAAGCTGGTAATCTCAGTTCTATATCCCCACACATAGACTTTCCTGTACCCTTTCCCTTTTTTCTCTTTTCCTCTCCAACGGCTGTAGCAGACGCGAACCATAGACATTATAACGTCATAATAGCACCAGGTTTTACATGAGTTCTGTTCTGCTTATGCCAAAATATCATAAAATGAGACAAAAAGGAAAGGAAAACAGACAAATAGACAGACAGACACACACACACAAACAGATGTCTGTTGTCTGAAGAAAACAAAGTTTATGTCAGGGACCATACCAAAGGAGAACATTATCTTCATAAATCCTTTTTACTACACAGTGCTGAGCTGCACTACACCAATCACGAAGAGTTTGAGTTTCTTGTCACAAGACAATTTTGATGTTCGTCATGAACGATCCATGGCTCTACATATGGAAAAAAAAAGAAAAATGAAAAAAAAAAAGATAAAAATTGCCAAAATGAGAGTACAGTGTATGAGGGAGGAAAAATCAATCTTGCAGAGGAATACAAATCTCTGGACAGAAAGTGTCTTTAAAACTCGGGCGTTTAATTTTGTTTTCTTCTATCAGTCCACTCCACAGCAACACGCCCATTGTACTACCTGACGACTAACTACTGTAATGCATTTCGCATCCAACGTACCTTCAAATAAACAGACATTTTGCAGATATTTTCCGAGCTTTTTCCCACAACATCATACAAAGGAAAAAATCATAGCATTTTGTCATGACTGACGTAAATTTCATGTCTCTTTTGTCATTCTCAGCACAGAAAATGGATGAATTCCATGGAGCCACGACAGATCTTTGTCAGTGCTTGACAGCTACAGATGACATAATGGTATTTTAAGTGCCCCTAACTCTTCAAAACTTTAAAAGAAATCCACCGAGTCTGCCTTCATGCCTAGATTAGAAAAGAAAAAATACTATCTGAGAAGAAAAGTCTTTGAAACAAAATCAAGAGAGAGAGAGAGAGAAAAAGAAAGGTTCCTGGTGTCAAGTTACATCAATGTTAATCTTATCCATTCCCTTTTTTTCATATAATTCAAGAAATAAGATTTAGAAGATTTGGTACTATGGATTCTCTTCCTTATTTATGTATCATTTTTTTTCTTTCTTATCTTAATATGCAGAGATGCAGAGACAAACTGACTGACGGACAAACACTCCTACACACAGACTCTTTCCTATACATACTGTGCCCCTCAAAGACAGAGGGGAAAACTGACCTCTCGAACTCTGACCCCTCGAACTCTGACCCCTCGAACTCTGACCCCTTCAAAGTGGTGACCTCTCCAAATCGGTGACCAAAGGAAAAGTGAGATCACTTCAAACACTACTACGCTCAGTTAAATAGTAATTGAATACAGCGACTACTGGCCAGGCAAGTAAGATATAAATATATGTATGTATATATACCACCACTTCTTTAGATGTGTGCCATTTGTTTCCTACAACCCTGGTGGGGTGGGGTGGGGGAAGGGGGATGGGGGAAGGGAGGGGCAGGGGGTCAAAGTTCAAAATACCCATAGGTGCATGGATACAACTACTCAGTTTTTTTTTTTTCCTGGCACTGGCTATAGTATGGTATCAAACTGCAGCATCAAACCGCTTTAAAGTCTGACAAATTCCCACATGAACATTAATCAACATATGGTAAACCTGAATGCAGCATATAGAGAACTTGTTTTGACAAACAAAAGAAAAAAAAAGAGAGAGAAAAAAAAAACATTTACAAGGAACTAACTGTACATCATACAGGAATAACAAATGCAGGTGACTACCTACCACACGCAAATGGATAATTTTCGGAGTAAATGAAGAAAAGCTTACCAGGAAAAAAAAAATATATGTATATATTTACACGTCATGGGGATACGGAAAGTGCATTTGACAAATAGAGCAATTTTTCTTCTTCTCCACAGTTTTCACATTAATGGACATGAATGAGGTATGTGAATGAACGTGGACACATGTATAAACAGACACGAGACGAGAAATTTAAAGAAAATCACAAAATAAAACACAATGAGCTCGGCTACTGCAATTCTGAACAATAGAAATGGCAAAAATATTATGACAAATTCTCTTTTGTGGCATCGTGTATGTGAGGTATTCCATTCATAAGACAAATTATGACATTAAGAATTGTACAACTGCCAACAAATTTGGCGTTTGAACCCATTCATGTCTAATTGGTGATGTATAAGGGTTGGGGTCTCGTACAGAAAAGATTTGTTCAACAATTAATAAATTCATCCATTCATTCTTCAATGAATACACTAACAAAACTTGCGCACCTTTATGAACAGTGGCATTGCAGAAGCAACTGAAAATGTCGTAGTTCAACCTAAACAAAACAATTTGAGATAAAATGCATCTGCCCACCATTGGACAAGATAGTGAAGCATTGCGCTTGAGGACTGACAAACAGAAAAAAAAAATAGCCACCAAGCACAAATTTCCACAAAATACCCCAAGTAAAAACACTGTACCATAATACTGCTCAAAGAATGGTCTTTGTACATATATACTATATTTCTGTAATCATAAAGGATCTATATATATATTTACATGCACATATTCATATATCTATACGGATCTTCTCCTGCTACCTACACACAGTTCGTTACACTCGAAAAAAGCAGGACAAGCGGAACCAAAATCAGTGTTTTCTTCCCCAAAGTTTGAATAAACATCACAATGCCAGTCTTGAGTCAGGACATGGCTCTGATCTCCAGCTACAAGCAGGTTGTAAAATGATACGGGCACAAACCTGGAGGCAAAACACACAGCCTGCATCAACCCGACAAATATTCTAAAAAATTATCGCTGCGAATGGCGCTTTCCATTCTATACACATCTACACTCACTGCAAGTTCTGTTCTGTTAGGGTTTACGCTGAGAAAATTAAGCTGACAATGACACACAATTCTACCGAGACGTCACAAAAAAACGCTCTGCAAGAAACAAGCCAATAAAAAGATGGTATACAAATCAACTGCCAAAAAAGAAGGAAAAAAAAATTGAGGAAACATAAAGTATAAAATTTACCCGTCACGATCGATTTTCCGCCAGAGAGCCGACACAAGTAGCGCTACTGCCGATTTAAAGGAATCTTAATCATTCCTACTACCTCAAATTTGCATCACAATGCACTCACACGACTCCATTTACAGATATATGATCAATTTGATCACACTTTTTTGTAAATTTTTATTTTTTGTCGTACGTCGACCTGAAATTGGAACCTTTTTTTTTTTTCAGCTCTGCAAATTTTTCCTCTTTTTATTTCATTCCTCTCTCTCTCTTCTGCTAAATCTGCTTCTTTAGCTGTAGAGATGGATTTCTCCCATATACATCACGACTAAGTGCGTGCTGCGTTCTAGTACATATATCAAAACTACCCAAAGCCTGTCTTTGCCAGGAAGTTTGCTGCTGTTTTTTCTCTCCCTCTCTCTCTCTGTCTCTCATCTTCTCTTTGATTCATATCATATCTTGACAGCATTGATATTATGCTTGCTCATGTACACACATTCACATATATATATTTACATACTCACATGTTTCCTTTGTTTTGTATTTTGTTTCGAACAAATGGGTGCGAGGATCAAGCGCCTACGCGCTCCCCTTCCTTTTGTGACAACAAAAAAAGACATTGTAGAGGACATTGATATTTCAAAAGACACATTGCCTCATCTACAACATCCACACTTTTTGGTGAAGCTCTGTTTCTTTTCTCTTTTTCTTCAGTGTGAGTAAAGGTTCAAGTAAATATGTATAAAAATCACAAGGAACATGTAAAACTTCTTGACAGCATACCACTCTAAACATGCATTTTTTGTTCATGAACTCGGTTCTTCTTTGTTTTCATTGAATTAGTACCATGATTTCTTTTCTCCCCCCCCCAAAAAAAAAACAAGAGACCCGCGGGTCTAGCGCTCACCTGAGTATCGCAAGTTCACCTTTCACGCAGTCACTAATCTAAATTAAAATTTGACCAGGCATTCTCAAGTAGAAGATGAAAATGTACAATAAGGGCCCAATTTTTTAAAGATTCCTTAATTTGGGGGGATTGGGGCCCCCTGGGGCCCTCTGGGTGGGGCATGGTGCCCATTTTGATAAATTGAGATCCTGACCCCCTAGGGATGCTACCTGCCAAGTTTGACAAAAATCCATCATGAGGTTTTCAGGAAGAAGATGAAAATGTACAATTCAGGCCCCCATTTGGACCCTTCCAACCACCCCCCCCCCCCCTACCCAAGAGGGGCACCCCTGGATCTCCTATGAACAAACTTCAAACTACAGTCATTAATGTACTCACTCATAATATTATCTCAGCTCTATAACTTCTGATTCTAGAGAAGATTTATAAAGATTCCTTCATTTGGGGGGTTTGGGACCCCTGGGGGCCCCCTGGGTTGGGCATGGTGCCCATTTTAACAAATTGAGATCCTAACCCCCTAGGGATGCTACCTGCCAAGTTTGGTGAAAATGGGTCATGGGGTTTTCAAGAATAAGATAAAAATGTACAATTTAGGCCCCATTAGGACCCCTCCTCACCCCCTCCCCTGGGTCCCAAGGGGGGCACCCCTGATTCTGCCATGAACAAACTTGAAACTGCAGTCATCAATGTACTAACTCATAGTATTAACTTAGCTCTATCACTTCTGGTTCTAGAGAAGAAGATTTTTGCGGATTCCTTAATTTTGGGGGGTTTGGGCCCCCTGGGGGCCCCCTAGGTGGGGCATGGTGCCCATTTTAACAAATTGAGTTCCTAACCCCCTAGGGATGCTACCTGCCAAGTTTGGTGAAAATGGGTCATGGGGTTCTCAAGAAGAAGATGAAAATGTACAATTTAGGCCCCATTAGAACCCTTCCCCACCCCCCTCCCCTGGGTCCCAAGGGGGGCACCCCTGATTCTGCCATGAACAAACTTGAAACTACAGTCATCAATGTACTAACTCATAGTATTAACTTAGCTCTATCACTTCTGGTTCTAGAGAAGAAGATTTTTACAGATTCCTTAATTTTGGGGGGTTTGGGCCCCCCTGGGGGCCCCCTGGGTGGGGCATGGTGCCCATTTTAACAAATTGAGTTCCTAACCCCCTAGGGATGCTACCTGCCAAGTTTGATGAAAATCGGTCTTGGGGTTTTCAAGAAGAAGATGAAAATGTAAAAAGTTTACGCACGACGCACGACGGACGACGGACGACGGACGACGGACGACGGACGACGCACGACGCACGACGGACGCCGGACGAAGGGCGATCGCAATAGCTCACTTGAGCCTTTGGCTCAGGTGAGCTAAAAACCCAAAACATCCAAGTGCCATCGGAATCCCTGACGAGATCCCAATGGGAATTCCTGTCGACCGAATGACAAATGAACATTTGATAACATGTGATTTGCCACATAAGATAACATGACCTGGACCAGACCCATTATGTGAAACACAAACGATGAGTACAAAGATTTCAGTCTTGTCAGTCACTCCCAACGCCCCCCCCCCCCGCAAAAATTGTCACAAAAATGCATCCTAGTTACCATTTACTATCGATGGCCTACCCTCCCCAAACACTCCACAATCTCTAATTGCCATAGCAACCCCTCCACCATCAGAGGTGGAGGAGGCTCAGAGGGGGTTCTCTTCCCCTGCAGAAAACAAAAAATATAACCACCCCTCTTTTCGCAATCACACCCATATTCTGCTAGTGAGTCACAACAAGAGAAACGTACGTATCCAGCAATACGAAGACATAGGAGTAAGACATAGGGATTTGGACCACTCGGAAAAAAATAAACAAAAACGCAACAGTGCCACAATTTTACAACCTGTCACAACCTGTTAACAGCTGTGACAATGTACCTATGATACACAAAACACATTTCACAACATTGAGAGCTATCAAGAAATGACATAGAAAAGGACGAAAGAGAGAGAGAGAGAGAAAAAAAAAAAGGTGAATCAGAAAAGAGACCCATCATCATCACATCAGAAGCTGATGTAAAATTTCATTCACATTTACAGCAACATTTTTCTTTCCCCCCTCCCCAAATATATCCCGTTTTGGGTCAAATAAACGAAATCAAAGTGAGGTAATTTGGATATATATATATATACCTATACATATATCTTTCTTCTTTCTTTTCAGTAGCTCATGCAAGCGATAACAATGTATACAATAAGGCAAGATATAACGCACCAATTTGCCTTTTACAATGAGGTTAAACACTCCCAATGAGAGAGGCTAGGCATATCAATTTTCTTTTTTGTAACATCTATTTACAAGAACAAAAAGATAACAAAACCGAATCCAGCTGCATAATTTGTCTTTTATGACAATATCCTACCAAATGATAGTAAAACTTTTTTTTCATTACAAAGAAGAACAAATTAACACATAACATGAAATAAAAATATGTATCACAAATTTATAAAGATTATCTCCATTTTCACTTTCCTTTTTCCATAGTAAAGATTAAAAAAGAAAAGAAGGAAAAAAAGAAGAAGAAAAAACAAAACAAAACAAGCCAGAGGTAGCAATTTCACTTGGAGATTTTTGTCGAAACTTTGATAATGCCTTTTCCTGGGTTTGAAATAGGCGAGGTCGCACCTCAACACTTTTCTTGTTCCATGCGTGCCCTAAATCAGAACAGCTGACGAGACTAAAAACTGCAGCAAGAAAACAACAACAACAAAACACACCTGCGATTGCAGCAGGTGAGAGATAAATCAATGGCAGTGGCGGTAGCCTCATATAAAAACTTTCGTATGCAAAAAGAAAAAGAAGAAAAATTACCTAAAAGAACATCCACAGATCAGGTTACATGACATCTTTGCAGTCAAAACGTATGTATACAAACATGCATATATATGCACATGAGTGATATGTATACATATACATACGTAGATATACGTATTCTACTATGCTTTAGCGCAAGGGAGGAAAAAACAACCATAAGATACATTTGCAAAATGAAAATGACATCAAGATGTGATGTAATTTCTATCATACACATAATTTAAAAAAAGGGAGAGAAAAAAATCTCACAAAATGCACAGCACTGTGGTCAATTCAAAATGCAATTATATTCAAAAGAGGTTAGATATTAGAGATTAGAATTTTGGCATCTGGAACACAGCATAAATGGATATGTTGCTTGTATGTACAAGAGGGTGTGATGACAATGGTGTTTGGAAAATTTCAACCAAAAAAAAAAAGTGAAAGAGAATAAATAAATATCCAAGTATGGCTGCAAGGAGACTAACATGAAGGAATAATCCAGTCACTATTACTACTCCCTTTTAATGCATTTCTTGATTTCTACATCAGTGCTTTCAGCAGCATAGTAGTAAGACGGGAAACAGCAATTCCCGAATCAAAGTGTGTCCAAAGAGAAAGCGATCCTCTTATGACATCTCTATATCACACTAAAGCAGAGCTTTGTTCCACCGTATCATGAAACTCGCTTAATCACAAAATCTCAAGAGAAAGGAGTTATGCTTAAACATAGGGAAGGGAGAAAAAAATAACAACAACAACAACCATACGCTATGGTACCAATATTCACTTCTTTGGTACATTCTCTCGTTTGTTTTGAAAGCCGATGCACAGCTCAGAGAGTGGGGACTGTTTGTTCGTTTTTTTACTTCTTCTTTGCCGGGTGACTCTGGTCTGCCGAGCCATCTCGTCGCTTGTCACCGTCGCACGCCTTCTTCTCTCCCGCCTCCCTCTCCACCTCGCCAGCATCCTTCTCCTCCTCCTTTCTCGACGCTCCCTCGCCCCGCCCTTCTCTCGTCTCTGGACTGGCAGCCTCCCTGGCGACTGGTGACGGCGATGGAGACTCTTCCTTCTCCCCCTCCTCCCGCCGCTCTGCACCCTTGGTTGCCGTGCTCTGTGACTCCGCCCCATCCTCTACCAGCTCCTTCTCCTCCGCATCCCCCTCCTCCTTCTCCATCTCTTTCTCCAGCCCGTTGGGCCTCCGCCTCCGCCTCTCCCTCCGATGCTGCTCCAACTCTTGCCTCAGCTGGTCCCGCTCTTCCTCCAGCTCGCGGACGCGGTCCCTCAGCTGCTCGTTCTGGGAGGCCAGCCGGTCGTGGCTCCGCCCGAGCTCGGTGTTCTTCTCGCTGCGCCGGCTCCGCGCCTGCTCAACCTCGCGCTTGAGGCGCTGCCGCGAGTCGTTGGCCTCACGGAGCTTGCGCTCGTACTCAATCCGTAACCGGTCCAGCTCCTTGCGAAGTGAACGCTTGGATTCGAGCGCTTCACGGAGCTTGTCTTTCTTGGTCAGTCGCAAGAACTCCAGCTCCTGCAAGCACACACAAAGTCAATTTTCAAATTGATAACATTTCAACCCCCATACATCAGATATTCAATATTCCTATGCACATCTTCTCCCCTTCCAAGCAACAATGCCAATGACCACTACCAATGAAAAAACAAAAACAAAAACAAAAACAAAAACTGAGCTGCAAAAACAAACAAACAAAAAAATGCTCATATGTCGTTTCCAGCACACATGTCTGAGCTAGCCCAGTATCAGATCATCATATCCGCTATCCTTCAGAGAAATGGACATCCTCTTGCAAGCTAAGAGCAGGTTGAACACACTGCTACACTCCAAATTACAAACAATATAAACCCAGTGACCATGCCGGTGCAGAGTATTCTAGGGGGGCTGTAGAGTACCAAAGCTATGATGTCACAGTCTTTTGTTATAGCCTAACTTTGGAACCAGGTACTAGCAACAATAGTGTTCACAGATATTCTGGCCAGGTGAGGTTGTTAAGAACCAGTTTCCATGGCGATAAATGGCAAAGACATCACACTCAGGTACTATTGCCTTTAGGTAATGGGAGTGTAGAGTGTATTTAAGGGGCTACTGCCATAATAAGGGAATGGAAAAAAGACAGAAATCAACGCTCACCTGCTGTAGATTTCTCTTGGCAGCAAGGACGCCCTGTAGCCGTTCTTCGTGCCGGATGCGTATCCTGTAGAACTCGTGGAGGAGCTTCTCCCGGCCCCCCCTGGAGTCGAGGGCGTCTCCCTCCAACAGCATCGTCTTCACCATCTCAATCTCCTGCTCCATGGTGGTCTCCGGTACATCGCTGTCTTCTGGAGGATGAAACGATGATGAAGAAAGATGAACACGATTATGAAAACGATTACAATGAAGTTGGCTCTTTGCATTAAATTACAAATACCTATGTGAAAGTGTAAAATCTTTTATAAAGACATAGAACACATCTCTTCATTTTACTCTTCATACAGTTTAAGCTCATCAAAAGCTCTCGCAGCGCAGAACATATACATAGGTTGAGTATGCACTTTATAACTTTACATCATTACAGTACTAAAAGTAGACAAGCTCAATGGCATATCTGCGCTAGTCTTGTAAGGAAAACAGTTCATCTGTGATCACTCTTATCCATCGCGTGCAGATTTTTCAAGTTTCAAACTCCCTTTACAACAGAAGAATACACAATTTTTAAAATGAATCCATTCATAAAGAAATGACTACGTACATACACACGGCATCTTTATCAAAAATTAAACAATCAACAATCACACATATTATAAACAAATGAAAACACAAACCCATACTCATGTAAAGTTACAAATATATAAATGAATACAACAATATTTAAATCTCAGCTTCTATTCATCATCAGCAGGATGCTGACATCCACAGAAATAAGAAAATAAAATTATCAAGTGTGAACAATAATCTAGTTGTGTTAAAACATCAATTTTCACAGAAGTACCCTCTTCTAAGAATAATTGCGTTATATAAATCTACAGGTAAATGGACGTTAGATCTCATTTGTAGTACACCCTGTGAGAGGCTAACTTGTTATGCATGATTTTAACCCTTTGTAAGCTTAGAGTTCTGATTGGCACAGAAAACCCCCATAGCCCTGTACACACTGTCCTACATCCCTGGTGGAGTAAGGGTTAAAGGGAAGATAAACCCCAAGAGCAATGTGAGTTGAGTGAAAGCAGCAACATTAGTAGAACACATTAGTGAAAGTTTGAAGAAAATCGGACAATCGATGCAAAAGTTATGAATTTTTAAAGTTTTGATGTTGGAACCGCTGGATGAGGAGACTACTAGAGGTTATGACGTATGAGTGGACAACAATACCAAGAAAATATAAAGAAAATTCTGCAAAAATCCATTTTTCATGAAAATTACAAATTCCATCAACGTGATATTGACATATGTTAAGGGTAGCAATTATTCCCCCTGCTTTCTGAAAGCGGTTGGTCCATTGCTCTTTCATAATTCTAGAAAAGTGAATTTTTGTTGAATTTCCTTTATATTTTCTTTGTATTGTTGTCCACTCATACGTCATATCCTCTAGTAGTCTCCTCATCCAGCGGTTCCAACACCAAAACTTTAAAAATTCATAACTTTTGCATCGATTGTCCGATTTTCCTCAAACTTTCACTGATGTGTTCTACTAATGTTGCTGCTTGCACTCAATCCACATTGTTCTTTGGGTTTACCTTCCCTTTAAAACACTGCTTTTCTGACGACACTCACCGCACTTGATGTCAAGCTCTTTCTCTCTGTCCGGTGACAGCGACTCTGTGGACGAAGGCGAGAGTTTCATGGGGGGCGCCAGGGCGACGTTGGGTGCAAATTGGCTGTCAAATCTGTGCAGAGGGAAGTGGGGGGGGGGGGGAGTGGAAGGGAAAATGACTTTGTTACCCAGCAGACTGGTAAGATGGCACAGCCTTAGAAAGACTTGTAAAAGCTCTTCATTTCTTGCATGACTGCCCGTAAATCCACAATAAATGATACTGCATTACAGTTAATAGGCAACAGTCAAAGGCACCAGTCGCGCACAAATTCAAATTTTCATCAGAGAGAGCAGTATGAAACATAAGTACACTGTAAAATTATGAGGTTTGGTGCTCTGTTTATGTTTGACAGTCCATTTATGAGGGATGATTTCTTATCAACAAATAAATCTGGTAGACATGGGAGCAGAAAGGGGAGTAAACAATTTGATTCTATGGTATCAACCATGTCTGTAACTAGCAGACATGCATGATTTCCATACAATATCTTCCCATCTGTTGGCAACTAAATCACTTATTTTTTTTTTCTGCTAAAATTCCATTTCAACACCAAATGACATAAGTACACTGAGTCCTCATACGAGGACTTGTGGATTGGGCGAGAGTGGTAACCAAACACTTCTCCCCCATCTCCACTAACACATGAAGAAGTGGAGGAAGGCAAGGGACTCACTTGGAAGCTGCTGTATGGGGCACCACTCTCTCTGGGTTGAGGAGCACCGGTGGGCCCATGCTGAGGTAGGTCGGCATTCCACTTCTGTAGGTGGGAAAAGAAATTGCACAATTTAAGGTTAGCTGTGAGGTATGTTAATTCTGGAAAGCAAAGGGATGGCATCTCTGGCAGGTGTTTACAAAGTTATTCCCCCCTCTGGTAAAGTCCACTCTAAAGAATTGCTAATATCCATAGGTAATTCTCTTGTTTTCGTTCACTTTATTACTACGTATTGACATATCATGGTTATGTACTGGTAGTTCTTTTTCTCAAGCAAGGTAATAATTGTGAGTTAATAACAATGTTAGATATGCGACATCACCACCTATAACAATAGCTTTTGGGTTTAGCTCAGCAGGCAGCATATTCCAGAAGAAAAAAGAATACTGGTGTTCTCTAGTTCTCCCTTTTTCTTTTTTGATGTGTAAAGTTGACTTGAACCCATTGAGGACGGTCTGATTTTGCTACAACACGCATTTCCCATAGACACCTGCCTGAGTACACTCGGGACTCATCCTCAACGGGTTAAGACTCCAAAGCAAAGTTGATTTTAGAAGGAAATCAGAGACCAAAAAAGCTACAATTCAGTGAATCTTTGAACCAAATCGGCGTCAATTGGTGAATCCATAAATACAGCACTGCAAATATGGTACATTGTACATGTGAAGTCTGTTGCTCCTTCTCTCTTATATTCATCTAAACTATCTACCAATCAATCTATCTATCTATCTATCTATCTATCTGTCTATCTATCTATCTATCTATCTATCTATCTATCTATCTATCTATCTATCTATCTATCATACTCACAAATATCCATTACTATGTACTGGTATAGTAGATATAATCATGTTTGAACATTATACACACATTGTATACAATGTATATAGGCCTACATACCTATACATACATGTATATGCACAAACACTCTCACATACAAACAGCAAGAGCTGCAATTGCCAATGAAAGCCATAAGAGAAGGAAGTTGAATGGCCGTAAGGACACTTCTCAGGTTAATGACGACCCTTCATTACTCTTGCCAAGAACCTATTTCCTACAAGTGAAACTTTATTTACTCATTAACGATGGGGGAAAGGGGAAAAGGAAACCGCCTTAACCTTCAGTTACTTTCCCTTTCGAAAGGAAATGTGCCGTGGGTGGAGCATTAATGTGATATCAAGTGTTACTGTGTATAAAGTTCAAGTGGCTATTAAAAGGTGGATGAGACTTCAAAACAGAAACTGGCGTCTGTTGTTATGACTGAGAGACAGGTATTTTTTCTGCAAACAATACGCCAAGAGGCGGGTCTTGTTTCACCCGGAAGAATACTTCTAGACTGCCGTTATGTCTGCTGTGCGCGACAAGAATACAGAAACAGACACGCAGAGAGACACGGAGGAAACAAACAGCCCTCTGAGCGGTCTAGGGGGAAGTTGAAAGGGGAATTCATAAGATTGTTGAGAAGGAAACAGAACGAAGAACCACATATCACCTATCCAGACAGGTGGAACCATGTGATAGGTAGAGTGCCTGTGTCTACTTGAAACTGACTTTCGCATCCCAATTGTAGCTTTCATACAAATATAAACACACACATAGCCAAACAAACAAATAATCTTCAGAAAAAAGGCTTCTAGAAGATGTGTGGTATAAAAACTTTCTTTGTTCTGTCATTGCCATGGCAACTGGAGTGCGAATGCTGTCAACAGCTGTTTATGGTGTTGGCCCAGAAAGGGTCAACTTTAAAGAGTGGCAAAAAAAGGATCCTTATACCGACAGCAATGACTGAATAGAAGAAGAAGAAGAAGAGGGAAAAAAAATCAAACTAGCACCAGCAGGGAGGGGACGGGGATGGGTGAGGACCAGGGTCATATACGTACCTATCTCTGACAAGCACCGTTCCGTGGTCTGGCAGGATGCCCCCCTTGCCCTCCTTGTTGAGGATGCTGGGAGACCAGGGACGGAAGGCGGAGGGCCGCTGGAGGGGCACAGAGCCGCCCCACGACGACGTGATAATGGCATCTTTGCTCAGCTCCTCCTCATCATCCTCGCCCGGTTTCAGTCTCTTAGCGTTGCCATTCTCATCCAGTCCCTGGAAAAGAGGGACAAAAGGAATAATGCGAGATAGTATAATTTAATAACCCCAGCCTTATAACATAAAATATGGCATGATAAACAGGTTTGTGGTCTGCCACTGTTGATGCTTTCTATTCCTTTTGAAGTATGGTGATAATAAGTACCTACATCTGTAGATAATATCATTGCCACAAACATTTGCAGTAGGTGACTTTGAAAGTTACCAGAATGGAAAGAGAGATTCGTATTAGGAGAATTGCAGTAAAGTAAAATATGTGTGTGAAGCATCTGCACTATAAACGTGTGAAGTCATAAAACATTTATTGCCAAATCTGAAGTTCTGCAATTGATAGACATTTCATCTCAGGGCATTATGCTCATTTCATTTGGCACAGTAAGATTATTCCATCTCAGTCGATTTCTCCAACAGGAGGTAAACTGACTGCGATGTCTTCCTCCATGGCCACACCCACAACTCATCTCTTATCATTCTCATCACCAATAAACATCATCATCACCACCACCACCACCACCACCTTCCCCCCCCCCCCAAAAAAAAAAAAAACCCACCAGATACCACACCCTTCCCTAGTCTGCACCTCCAGGAGGAGCCATCTTGATCTTAAACAAGTTTCTTTACCTCAACTCCGGAGGCCCACACAACCCTCCCCCTCCCCTCCCCCCCCCCCAACACACACATAAAATAATCACAAAGCAACATGATTCGCGATAACCGCAAATCATGTTTATGCAAAGGGGAAGCGCAATCTCAAGGCAAATAAACAGAGCGTGCTCACATGCTCTACACGGACCTAGTGTCCAAATATAGCTCACAGTCACAATAAAAAAAAAAAAAAAAATGGAGAAAAGATCACATAGAAATTGATGACAAATGAGAACGTTGCCCTACATACAGAGTCAGGTCGTTTCATGTTGCTTTTTCTGTTTTTTGGTTGTTTAACTACAATTAAAGGCAGCAGATGTTGTTATGAAAGCAAGTTCATTCACCCAGTCTCAGTCAGTCTTTCGCGAGATGACATTTGGCACAAAGAAGTAGATGAAGAATTAAAAAAAAAAGCGTGTCAGAGTTGAACTCAAAACAGAAAGGCACTGAAAATGATTGGACAATACAAGTGTGTCTCTCCTCTACCTTTTACTGCTCTCATTTTCCACTGATCTGAAGATCAGCTAAGAGAGCCAACTGGTCTTAGTTTACATCAAATATAATATGCAAATGTTTCAATTGCAGTTTCGATATGCTGTCACTATTGGCCAAACTTACCCATGTTCAGGCAACAGTAACACTTGATCCTTTTCAAATATGCGCCACTTAGGGCCTACGCCATGGTTAAGATACAAATAGGATCTGAACTTCTCAATCAATGTCACACAACACACACTCTGAAGGGGACAGTGGGAGACTTTTTGTCTTCAAGAACTAATAGGAAGTTCATGTTCTCAGCTAAAAGAGCCAACTATGAGGACTTGACTTCATCAATGTTTTGCATAACACATGCACTACTCTGAAATACAGAACACTTGGAAGTACTGGTGAAGTGGTGGTTGAGTCTTAGGAAGAGGAGGAGGAGGAGGACAAGAAGATATGAAAAATAAGATTACTTGCCCTGACGAGTGCCAAACAGAAATGACTTTACCAAAGGCATTGTATGCTGCCATATGGCAATCTACACTGTCTTCACTCAATCAAGACGGTTGGACTTGGTACCAGCTCAGACCAGTCGGGAGAGATTGGGAGAAAATAGGTTATCACCATTTCCCATTGTTGTTGTCGTCGTTTGTCTCCAACAAACTTGCCCTACCCACCGCTGCTGAACACATTGTGCGTGCCGATCACGATACGAAGGTATCTCGCTGGCATGTATGCAAGGAGACCAGAACTGGAATAGAGCCTCGATTTGCTTGGGCAACACGTGGGTACGGGGTGATAACATATCCATGCGAATACAATACTGCAGGTGATAACATACACCCCTAAAAATGTGAGAGAATGGTTTTAGTTAAAGAAGGGGGAAAGGGGTGGAGGTCATGCACACATACGGAAGAGAAAATAGATCTATTGTAGGGGTGGGTAGCGGGCTAACTCTCTGGAGACCCCTGTCTCTGCATTCCCTTGCATTTGTATGGGATGCTTTATATGCCTCTAATAGCGTGACTGGGTTAAACCTACATGCTTCCAAACAAACATCACTACATGAATGCTCACAAGAAAAGAGCATCATGTAGCATAGCCTAAGGAAACGGAACTCTGTATTTTTTTTTTCCAGCTTAAACAAGCAGAAGATGGGATTCAGAGTATGCTGCTGAAGACATAAAAAGAAATGAAAAGGCAAACTTAACAAACTTGAAGATAGAAAAAAAGAAAGAAAATGCAGTGTCTGCAAAAGCCCTGAACAAATGTGCTGGGATTGATGGGGTGGGGATGGGGATATGGGGGGGGGGGGGGAAAGAGAAATCCAGTAACATGGAACGCAGCCAAGTTGGTGGTGAAGGAAGAAAAGCTGCTGGTAAACATACCAGTGTGGGAGTGGTATGGCACATTCACCAGCGATAGATAGAACAGTTGGGAGTCATAGGGTGAGCCTTTCTAGCCTTTGTACATGTGCGTGCACCTAGGAAAGCAGCAACATAGTCTACTATCTGCAGACCTTGATGGGACAGGTATCAATGAACTGGCAAAGATTTCTTTCACAAATGTGACCAGAAAGAAGGGTAATCAAGAGATCTATCCCAAACAGTGAGGTAACAAGCAGCCACGAAAGTTCTGAAGGAAAAAAAAAGAAAGAAAGAAAGAAAACAGCAGAAAAACAAACTATCCTCGTGCGAGCTAATACACGGTTGTCGTCACCCTAATTTTCCTGTTGAAGACGATCTAAACCAAAATCCTCGCCATTGAAATGCCATGAAGCTGGGCCTGGCTACCAAGACTACTACTTATACATCCCTCCCAGTGTGACCTGCAGTGACCTCTCATGATTCCACTAATGTGCATTTAGGGTCAAGGGTGTGGGTGGAAGGGGCTGGCTTACATGTAAATAGACTCTGCAGATGTAGGCCTACTATGCAGGTTGCTCTCAGCTCAGTTGGCTGCTATGGGAGAGTAGATGTTTAGATCCAGAACCAGTGAATTCTAAGAAATGACCTAGGCATTTTAGAATTGATGGAAATCACAGCAGTTCGTATATTTGTCGAGTATCATTTGATGGAGAGAGATTCTATGGCTGCTGTGTTTGAATGACGAGAGAATTGACAACAAGGCAATTCTATGGATCCAACCAACAGGGTAGGGCCAAGGGGTAGGGGATGGGAAAGAGGGTGCAAAATCTAGCTCATTACTCCTCATGAAACAATGGTAAGGGTATTTACTTTTCTGTCACACGTGCAACACTCTCTAATGCCAAACTTAACCCTTTTTGTACCAGGGACTTTGGATAGTGTGGACGTCGTTGCAGTGTTTTTCTGGGCCACTCGTAACTCAGAGCATGCAAAAGGCTCATTTACAACACAGTGTGCACTTGGGGAAGGAACATGGCAGGCTTGTGTTAAAGTAATCATGGCCAACGCTGCCTCCTTGTGGGAGAATTCTGGATGCGGGTATTTACCACGGGACTCCGTACAGAAACTAGAAGATTGGAATCCCTTTTTTTATCCGCTATGTCAAACCCCTCATTAGCTCTGCATGATAACACAGGCTGAGATAGTAGGAGAACATGAACCACTCTTACTACACAGCATCGTGTGTACAAATTATGATACACACAACACACGTACACAGACACAGACACATCCCCCCCCCACACACACACACACAAACATTGGCAACTATATCCAGACACGAAATCCTGCATAAAGAGTCAATGACACTAGATTTAATACACTTCTACAGTATGTCTGATTGATGGCCCATCATACGGCAATCGATGCAACTGTTTTCCCTGAAAGACGATTCCTCAAAATGTCACACAGGTACGTCAGTGTTTACTACCACCAGGACCTGGACACACTACCTCCTCATTATCCACTGTATGATATCCAGAGCTTAAGTCAATTCTGAATGTACAGCAGGCAATGTTTGACTGTTATCAAAGTGGGCCATATGGTCTCCTATTTGCTTCCCCAGGCAAAATGCCTACACTGCTCCTAGGGCAGTCTTGGCAGAGGAAAGATGGGACCCAGAAGAAAGCTGACAAAGATTATGGTAGCAGAGAGTTGAGAAGAGCAGATGAAGAGAGCATGAAAGAAAGAGAGAGAGAGAGAGAGAGAGAGAGAGAGAGAGAGAGATAGATAGATAGATAGATACATGCATGGAAGAAGATTGATGTAGAAAGAGGTCCTGTCATGCCTTACACAGTAACATATTTACATCATGTAATGACTGTGGCCCCCTTCTGATGGAATGGTATCATTTACCATCATGGATTTTTTTTTTCTTCACAGATGGTCTTGAAAACTATATCAACGGCTGCAGGATATTAAAGATGACATTTACATATTGCCTGCACAAACTTTATGAGGCATCCAAACCTGGAAACATTAGGCCTAAGTGGAAGACATAATATTCTGAATGCCATTTTTTTCTTCTTCCCCACCTCCACCATCCCCCCCCCCCCCTCAAGAATAAGATAATGATGTTGCTAATCGAGCACCCCTGGTATATTCTTGCGGAGCGTAAGATACAAAATAAAAACATCATGACCGCAACACACACATCCCTCACTGCACTTCCCAGGATCATACTCCAAATTGCATTTCATCCTTTGGCAATGGTGATGTAATGGTAAAGGGGTGGGGGGGGGGGGTGATGGAATAGGATTGGTGGGTATGGGATAGGGCACAGCTAGGGGCAAATGGCAGTTGGCATTGATGCACATGCCAGGTGCTGCGGAGGAACATTCTATTCCCAGTAATGAGAGGCCGTGGTGGGGAAAATGCAAAAACAGTCCAGTCTATGTTGTGAAGAAGATCCCATTAACCCCCCTCCCTCCCCCCCCCCCCCCACCGTGTTCTTCGTTTGAAGAGGAATATGATATCAGTCAAGCACTTCAGGCTTCTCATGAATCCTCTAACAGATTCCTTTTTGGTGTTCACCATCCCCACCCCCCCCCCCCCCCCCCGCACAAAATGGTACAGTCTGTGTCACATAGCAAAAAGAAGAAATGAAGATCCACTGCCTGTATTATGTCATCATTTTTCACTCCCAACCCCCCCCCCCCCCTCCATGTAATACAGAAACTTGGTTAGGATGTATAAAATAGGGGAAAGAGGCACAGTGGGATAGAATGGATCCCAGTAATTTCATCGCTTATCACGGAAATTCCAGCTATTCAAAATCTCATCAGCATTTCCCTTCTACCTCTGCACTCATTTTTTTTTCTTTGTTAACCAATCCATGGAGATATATATTCAATATGCTTTCATTGACAAGGAAGAGAAAATCACATGTATGTGCATATATACATGTATGTGTGTGTATACACACACGGATATACATATAATGATTCATACAGGCCTACAATTATTTATTTATTGACTACAAGTAGAAGAAGAAATTGAGAAGGAAGATGAAGAGATTAGTTAGATGTAGGAGACAGAGAAGCCATGCCCACGGGCTTTCATTACGGAATTCACATGGCAGAGATCTTCTCATCCACTCAACTTATTATTGTCTGGATTACAAGTCTATTCCTTCTACTCCTTGCTTACCCCCCCTCCTCCCCCCCCCCCCCCCATACATCTGATTGAATATCAACTATGAAGGGGATAGACAAGTATATGGTATATATACAAGATGACCTAAAGAGAGGTAGAGAGAGCAAGAAAATGAAAGCAACTCGCTGTATGCCACTTTGACATTCTCTTCTGCTTACATACAAAAAAAGTATAGGCCTACATACTCTGTATGCTCATGTAGGACCCTAATGTACAAACATGTGCATGTTTTGTTTGTGAAGTCGTATAAAGGGTAAACATAATTTGTATATTCATGTGTATAATATATTACCAGTAGGGCCTATACGTTCAAAATGTGCATGTTTTGTATGTAAAGTAGTGTATATCTATCACGGAGTAGTGATATTCTAGTCATACGGAAAGGCTTTAAGTCAATGAAAAGTTACATTTCAAGTGAAATAATCTTAGGAAACTAGTTGTGCACAAACTACCTATCACACACATCTCTTCCTTTTAGGCTTATCAACCCTCTACCCTTTAATCAAACAAGTAACACCCCAAACACCACCCCTTCTCAGCTGACCCAGTCCCCAGCAGCATCCCCCCCCCCCCCCCCACACACACACTCACAGGCCCCTGGGGCACCCCTAGCAAATCCCAGGGTCCACTATCCCACCCTTTCCTGCCCCCCCCCCCCCCAACATGCAACCACTCTGACCTGGAGTGACCCCTTGCTGCAGGAACTGACCAGGCCAGTGGAGATAATACATACAATTTCTATAGCGCCGTTCTCCACTTTGATTAAATGCTCAAGGCGCTTTACAATTGTACATCAAAGCAAACAGATTGAAAATACAAGTACATCACAGTAATAGAAGAAGGATGAAGAAGCAGAAAAAAAAAGACATGAAAGTCTGTCTTCAAAAGACACTGGTCTTCAAAATGCACTGCTAAACAGATGACCTTGCAGTAACCTCACTTGATTTCTCAGTTGGGGCTAATAGTGACCCTCCTGGGAGGAAAGAAGGGGGGGGGGGGGTGGAGGAAGAAGAGAAAGAGGGCAAAAAGCTAGCGTGAAGTCCCCATATACCCCGCGTTCACATTGTCCCCCGCGCCGCGGGGACAGCCTCAAGAGATCTTATCTTTTTTACGACTGACCGTTCACATTGGTATCTCATCTGTCCCCGAGCTGTGGGGGCAATTGGGGCTTGGGGCGAGCTCTGCCAGGCATAGCGCATGCGCACATTTGATGACCACAGCTGGACGCTATCAATTTCGCCTCAAGGTCACTCTCCCCTCCAAATCTTGTCCCCGTACCCGACTTGATTCGCGGGGACGAGGGGACAAGTCCCAGCGAGCGTTCACATTATGGTTTTGGAGGAGAAAGTCCCACAGCTCGGGACTTTCCCCGCGGCGCGGGGGACAATGTGAACGCAGTGTCAGGGGTAGCTTCCTCATACCAGTGTAATGAAATCTCAGGCCTCTGAAGGAAAAGGTATAAAGAAGTAGTATACCGGAAGAGAAACCTATTACTCAAGGGGACTTTGCAATGTTTGTTTATTTGTTAACATCTATTTATTCATTCCTGGTTTATTACTTTTGCAGCAAAGGTGTACTTGATGTTTATTTGAAGTGGGGGAGGGGGGGAGCATTGAGTAGAGAGGGGGCTAGTCTAGCCTCCAGGCTGTCCCAGAACTGTATTCACTTTAGGTACGTAATCTAGTGAAGAAATCCCCTGCGAACACTTTGCATTGTACACGACACATTTATTCCTCAGGGTCGGCTGGCATTGGTAACAGGAATCATGTTCCTCGCGCAGCACAGATATATTTTAAATCTATCACCTCATTGCTGAACTGGAGGATTGCAGGTGAATGCGGTACATTACGTGGGGGGAAGTACAGAAGCATCCCAGAGCCTTGAGATAAGGCTACGTCTCTCAAGGCTAGAGATAAATATGGCCAGATTTTGATGCTGTTATGTGTTTCCTTTAGATAAGGCCTGTAGAAGTCATCAGCAAAAGGTTTCGTGTACTACTTGCTTTACAATAGCTATCACATGAACACACAAAGAGCATATGTTTCTCTTTTCACATATACTATGTTTGACTTCATAAGAATGGTTGACTTCATAACTATGTTTTACTAATAATATCATTTTGAAGTGTATGCCAGACTTCAATCGACACAAAACCTGGGAAAACAAGCTCATCCAACTTGAAGCTACCATGTTTACTTCATTCAGCACCACACAAAAAGCAAACTCTTTCCTTATATGAACAAATCAAGAAGGGCTTCAAACTTTTCTCAACTTCTGTGTGTGTGTGCGTGTTGAACAGAACAGGTATTTGGGCCTACTTGTTGCAGACATAGGTGAGAAAGACTTCTAATGCACTGGATGATTTGTGCAATGTTGGATGATGTACATGCATGTATGTATGTATGTGTGCGTGCGTTTGCATGTCTGCACAAAGAGCATGACCTTTAAAAATAACATAATATACGTATCTAAGCTATTGTAACTACCAATGATGTGGTCACATTTAGGCCCTACTGGTAGTACTAGTACTAGTAGTAGGGCTTATAGGGTACAACATACGTGACCAAATGCAAAGTATGCATCTACATACTGTACATATGTGTGTGTGAGACAGAGATGAGGAAAACCACATTATGTATTCGCAGTTTTAGTACTTCTACACCAATTACCTCCTGGCTAAGGACCAAGTTGTAGGAGAAGGAGGGGGTGGATCACTCCCCCCCCCCCCCTACTTACTTTTGTGTGCCCCTCTGAAATGTTCCTCTTCCCTCCCCCACCCCACCCCAATCTCACTGTACAGTCCTCCATTGACAACACCCTAAGGTCATGCCCACTAGTCTGCCATTCTAGACTCTTTCATCTAACAACATACTTGCATTTATCTTAAATGTAACAACACCAGAAACCTTCGCAGCATGACTCTTTCAATTTTCATGAACTGGAACTGTCAGCCTTTTTACGGAATGGAATTTTTCGCAAATTGCCATTAGCATTCAATGTATTGTGTCGCTCCCCCCCCAAAAAAAAAGAAAAGAAAAAAATTGGCATTGATTTCACTTTTGTGAATCTTGGCCCCTCGAAAAAAATTGGTGAAAGTTTCACGCAAGTAAACATTTCTGGTTTTACAGTAGGCCCTACACACCAACAAGATGTGCACTGGTGTGTCTGCTAGCTGTAGACTAGCCACTTATGCACAAGCATGACCAACGCAATGGTATAACTCCAAAATACAATGCAAGGGGACTACATACATCTCTTTATGCCTTTCACCAGAGCCAGTAATAACTCGTTTGGTGCACCCAATTCACAACACAAACAGAACAGCTGGGTGCGTATAAAGATCCAGTAAATAACATTGTAAAACAATCAAGATAAAAGCAAAGTAAAACAACAACAACTCAAGGTTACTCATTTTATGACCGAGAAATACTCCTGATGCTTCGAAATAATAAAACAACCCTGCACAAATTATAACCAGTCATGAGTGAAACGTCGTCAGCAGAACTCTTTCATGTGTACAACTGGTGCATGCTGTGAAGTTAAAAGGCCCCTTAACCCACTGAGGATGAGCTCATATTGCTATAACATGCATGCATTTCGCATAGATGCCTTCCTGACTATAATCAGGACTAGAGTAGTCTTCAACGGGTTAATATTGCCTGTACTTGCATACGCTTCCGTGCATACTGCAATGTATATGTTTACTTGCTTCCCTGGACAATATACTCCTAAATTTCCTTCTTGGTTCTTGCTATTAAAAGGAAGAAAACATCTCCAATCACAAGCGAGGGGATTATTTATCGAATCTGAAAGCACATCAAGTGCACTAGGGTAGGCCTATATGACACAGCAGGAGTATGAAAAAAACAAAAACAAACTAACTGCATTAAAGTCTACGAGAGCTGTATTTTGATAAATTATTCCTCCACTTCATCACTGCTACTCTTTATCCTAATACTCAAAAAAGGGGGAAAAAAGGTAGAGACAAATCTGCTTCAAATATTAATTTAGTAGGGAAGCAAAACTAACAAAAAATACTTAATTCACATTTCGCATGGACAATTAATTATCATCAATCATTACACCCTTAAATTATCTAAACTCAATTCAAATGGGTCTGGAACATCATACTTTAAAGCTTTTCACACATAAAGGGTTAGAGTAAAAAGACATTGAGCCTACTGAGATACAATTTCTCTGGAATGCAAATGACTGCTGATATTCTTGAACATTTTGTACCAGCCACTGACTACATAGGCCTTTAACAGTATACACATATGTGCAATTTTCCTTACAACAATGTTAGGGCGCGGACCCTTTTACCCAACAGTACTAAACCGGTCTTGCTCTGGCTACGCTGTGACTCTGTTAAAATTCATGAAATTGAAATGTGGAAATATGTCATGATAATTAAACCCCTCGGCTTCCAGTTGGTCAAAAGACTCCTGCCGGAAGTTTTTGTTCTGTTTGTTTTGTAGTTAAGGAGATAGTTTTGTACTGACGTAAACTACATTACCAGTACAGACTGAAGCAGGATATGTAATGTGCATTGACGCTGTTGCTCCGCACGATGACCTTGAACATGCGTGCCAGCATGCAGACGGCTAATCGCTGAACTTGGAAGGGCATTTGGCAGGAAATCGTGTCAAGGAGTGATCACAGTGACCTTGGCAATGATAAAGGCCTCCTGCAGACTTGCCTGCTTTTGTTTTTGTTTAATCTGTCGACATGAGCAGACAGAAAGTAGGCATACTACCATCTAAAATTTCAAGGTTCTTCAGACAACAGGTGCCATTTGTTGCTTTTAATATTTCTTACTGGCACAAAACAGGAATTCTTCTGGAAAATATCAGGTTTGGAAACAAAGCAATGGGGGGGGGGGGGTGGGGTGAGGGCAGCAGCAGCAAATTTGTTTTACTCTGTCAGTTCATACCCCTCCCATTCAGCGCACCGCCCCACCCCTAGCCTGAGTGCAACCAAACTTCACCTTTTCTTCCTTTTGTTTTATTTTTCTCTTAAACCTACAAATAAAATGCTGGTTCTATAATACAGGAGTACTAGTATGTAGGCCTACACCTATAAGTTGCCATCGTCCCAGGTCACATTGATACAGTGTAGGCCTACATTTACATGCATGCTTTGGGCTAGATATGTAAGGTGTTCTATTTCTTTTTTTCACTCAGCTATTTTGTGATTTTTTAAAACAAATTCAAGCTCTCACATTTTGAAGAGAAGGGGGGTGGAGGTATCAGAAGAAGAAAATGACATAAGGAACATATTTTCTGTCATTTCTGGAATCCACCAGGTAAGGTTGTGCTGCTACTTGAAACTAAGAAAGTTCTCTCTACCTCGAAAATCACTGTCCGTTCGGTACAATGTATGCCTCCCGCTATCCTGCTAATCATAACTTACTCTCAGGGGGATTTCAAGTTTAAAAAGTTTAAATACACCTCTTTAAATTCTCTATTCTGCCCCCCAACCCCCAATCCTGCTTCTGGTTTGTATCTTTACTTCTGTAGTGGTAGGCTCTGCTGGGTTCTTGCACGCATGCCAGGATTTTGACGCCAGATTTTCGCCTGCCAAGTACTGGCAGCCACTCCTGGCCTCAGTGTGCGTGCATATCAGCACGTTTGACCTTTGACATGTACAAAGACAGGTGACAGTTCGAACTCTACCCCCCCCCCCCTCCCCTTTCACACTGGGAATCAAAGCGGAAAAAGCTCATTGTATCTCCATATGCACCACGAGTGCCTTTGCGGAACACCACAATCTATGCATCTGAATGCATCTCAGATATTATCATCAAAGACACTACTGAGCCAAAATCATGCAAATACTACTTGATTAAATTGTGAATGTCTACTGAAAATTTCAAGTCTGCGTAGGGACCATACTCACAGCTTTGTGCTTTGCCTGGACAAGTAGGTTTATATTTGCTGCTTACCACCATAGAACGTATAACAAAACAAGGTTAGTGGTGGGGTGTGTGTGTGTGTGTGGGGGGGGGGGGGCGAATAGAAATACAATTTTCAGGGAAGAAAGATTTGAAGTTTCTGTTTCAAAGACTTTCTGCAAGGCTGAATGGGAGAATGTAAAGAAACACTTATCTTCCACAGAAACATAGCAGCATAATCAATGTTAATTTGGCCGTATTCCAATATACAAAATGTGAACAATAGTTTTATTAAAAACTGTTTCTAAAATGAACTGTCACTGAGGCCGTTTATTGAGAATATTAGTGACATTATATTTGCGGCTTTATTGGGAAATTTTTGTAT